>NC_079210.1:10918559-11218559 GCF_026745355.1 Beta vulgaris subsp. vulgaris
TTCGTCGTTCTTTGCAGCCGTCGGCAACGTTTGTTCGTCGGAACGTTTCTTCGTCGGCAACGTTTCTTCGTCGCCGTTCGTCGTTCTTTTTAGCCGTGCTCCTCGCCACTCATCCTCGAGATTTCTTGTTCATCGACTTCTAGATTTGTTTTTCGGTTTTTTACTGTTTCTTCATTGGCTTTTAGATCTGTTTTTCATTTTTTCGTTCATCAGTTTATTTTTCATTTTTATTTTTGTTTCTGATTTTTTTCGTTCATAAGCTTTGTTTATAATTTTGTTTTTATTTTCGTTCCTGTTTTTTTTCGTTCATCAGCATTGTTTTTTCGTTTTTATTTTTGTTTCTGGTTTTTTCGCACATCTTCTATTTTATTTTTTCGTTTTTTTTTATTATCAGACTGTTTTATCATTTTTCTTTTATCGTTCTTTTCATTTCGCAATCTTTTTTTTCGTTTTTCAATTGTTCTGATTTGTTTATTTTTTCATTTTTATATTTAAAAATTTTTTTTTTTCGGTTTTTCTTTTCTCTTTCTTTTAGATCTGTTTTTTATTTACTTTTTTTGGTTTTTTTTCGGTTGGCCTCTCATGGTGCTGTTTTTTTTTTCTTTTAGGAAGTTGATGAAGGTTGAAATGACTGAAACGCAGATGAAAACGAGGAAAACTTACATTATTTAGTTCTAATTTTGTTAGTTTATATTAAGTTTGTCTAATGTAATGTTAAGCTTGTCTCTTTATTTGTTTTTGTTAATGTATTAGAATTAATTTTAAGTTTTTCTGATATAATATTAAGCTTGTTTCTGTATTTTTTTTTGTTAATGGGTTAGAATTAATGTTAAGCTTTTCTGATATAATATTATGTTTGTCTCCATTTTGTTTGTAATGTTAAGCTTCTCTTTCTTTTTTTTAATGTTTTGTAGTTTAGATTCTGTTGAAAATTTATGATTTTTTGCAATTTTTTTTGATTTATGTTATCTTTCAAATTTAATGATAAATTTTTTTTTTGACCTACTTATTACTGTGGTTTTGACTGAAAACCGCAACAATATACATATTATTTATTATAAAATAGGGTATATTGTTGCGGTTTGTCTTACAAACCGCAGCAATATATCAAACTTTGCTAATATAAAAAAATATATTGCTGCGGTTTTTGCTAGAAACCGCAGCAATATGTTCAAATATTGCTGCGGTTTAGAACTATAGCAATATAATTAATACCTATTGCTGCCCCCTTAATTACTGCGCGCCCAAAACCGCAGCAATAGGGCACTTTTTAACCGCAGCAAATAGCATTTATTCTACTAGTGGTGTTAGGTTTTTGTGTAGACCTAGAATGGACAAATGATGTAAAATTTACTGAATTAACAGACATTCTAAAGGAACAGAGTATGGAATACCTCTTTAAATATGCTTTTAACAATGCTTTAGTTCCTTTAGCAATGGATGAATTATATGCGAATTTTACCAACACTGATGGTATTTGCACAAGAAACATTGGCCAAGATTTGGGAAGTTCCTTGCAAAGGAACAAATTTGTATTTTAAAAGGAAAGGAACTGTTTCCTTCCCTAATTTTCCCCAAGACAAAATTGTTGAAACTTTTGGGGGAACAGCTGGTCAAAACAAACTAAACCACAACCTACTATCTCCTCTCCACAAAGTCTTGTTTAATTTAGTTTGGAGAGCACTCATTCCTCGCACTGAAAAGAGGAATGAAGTGGGTCTCTTGGACATGTGTTATATGTTCTGTTTAGACCATCACATACAAATAAACTTCCCTTCTCTTTTCATCCAACATCTTACACATTGCATAGAAAACCATTGCGTAATTGGATATGGCGCTTTGATTACATCCCTTCTCTCTCATTTTAAGGTCAATATAACTGGTTGGCCCACTTTAGGAATTAAGTAGGGCAATATTTTGAATGAGAAAACTCTAAGTGGGTTAGATCTCTCTGTCCAAGAGGGAGTACTCACTCAAGGGAGAACAACTCCTAGTTCCTCTAGTAAGAGGAAACTCCCTAGGGCAGTTAAAGAGGAACTGGCAGATGTGATTTTGGAGGAACCAGTTCCTACACCCAATGTACCTATGGAATCAAACCCAAAGAGGCGCAAACACGTTGCCAAAAAGCCTACCCCTCCTGTTCCTAAGAGAGTTAGGCAGAGCACAAGATTGAAAATTGCTCATTTTGCCCCTGTTCCTTCCAACAAGGACTCACCTTTAGTCATTTCTAATGTGGAGGAACAGGAACAACACTCTCTCAAGGAACTCACACCACCAACTTCATCAAAACTCTCTGTTCCTCTCACCAAACTATCCTCCATCTCTCCCTCATCCTTTTCTGTTCCTTCCAGTTTTGAACAGATTACGGATGAGTTGACTGGACCTAATCCCTTTTCCACCACCTCTACAGCTCTTCCACCACCACCACCTTTTCTCCCTCCCATTTACACCACCTCACCATCTGCTTCTACTCCTGGAACTGATGGTACTTCAAACAAACCTACCCCAGTTCCTTTACCAAAACCTCCTACTGCCTCTGGTTCCAAGGGTGAGGAACAAGTCCCTACGGACGATTGTGGCTGGGTTAACGAAGATTGTCTTCCTGCACAACATATGATAAAATTTTATAATAACCTTCACTGGACCTTAGATGATAAAACTGACAAAATGCTGGGTCTCATGAAAGTTCTAAGTGATACGGTGATTGAGCAACAGAAGAAGATGGAGAAAATGGCCCTAACCCTTGAGAGTTTGAAGCAGAAGGTTGGTGAAAATCATGGTGAAGTGATGAAGAAACTGGAGGATGTAGTAGAAGAAGAAGTAGTTGAGGAACACAATGCCCCTCTCCTTTCCTAGTTCTTGTTCCTGTTTAACTTTTGAGGAACAAGACTGTTGCTTTGTTTAGTTTCTTTTCTTTTTCTTTCTTTGTTTTTTTCAAAGGAACAAGTGCTATATAAATATGAATTTTGCTATTTTGTCTTTGTTTGTGATTATTTGTGCATAATTTCTTCCTTGGAATGGCTAGTATTCTGTGATTGATGTTTGAGCATGTCTACCCTTCGCAATTCTAACTTAACCATAATTGGTGCTTGCTTATGGTCTTAAGGTCTTACAACCAATTTATAACATCATGCAGAGCCTACTCTTTTTGAAGATGACAAAGGGGGAAAAAGATTTAAGGAACAAACTGTACATAATGAATAAATTGAAAAGGTAAATGAAAAATCAAAAATAGGTTAAGGTAAATGAAAAATCAAAATCAAACATTAAGTAGGTTACTTAATTTTGTTGTATTTTTCATTTTCTGATTTATTTGTTTTATCTTTCATTCACTTATATTATTTGTTATTTCCTTAGTTTGTACCTTTGTTGTCATCATCAAAAAGGGGAAATTGTTGAACCCTAGTTTTGATGATGACAAAAGAACAAAGATGCAAACTAAGTAGTGAACTAATGAGTTATTTAAGTGTATGATTTTTAAGGTATCATTGAAAGAAACAAAGAGAATACTAAGTCAATGAAGAATTCAAGTGAGGATTTCAAAGACTAAGTGAAGATGTTTCTCAAAGTTGATACTGGAGCAGCATTGGATCAAGAAGAATAAAGCAAGGCGTTTTATTTTCTAGTTCCATTGTAAAAAGAACAAGTAATGTTGGTAAGGAACATTGGCAGTATTATTTGAGAATGATAATTTGTTCCTTTATAAGGAACAGACGAATTGGCACTAAACAAATCAGTTAAAGGAACTTAACAATTAAAAGGAACTGGACTTAGGCTTGAAGTAGTATAACGGTTCAATCATGGAAGTTGAGTAAGTCATGCCTAAATAATAGGTAACCGTTTTCTATCTAAGAGAAAATCAGTTTTTATAGAAAATCTTTTTAAGGAAAAGATTTTGTTTTTCGAAAAAGATAAGAAAAATATTATTCGGTTTTTAAGGATTTTATTTAAAAGATAATATTTTCTTAAAAGATAATATTTTATTAAAAGATAATCTTTTTAAGGAAAAGACTCTCTTCGTTAAACTATTAGGCTCGTTAACCATTTTAGTATTATTAGACCTTGATCACTACTAAACAAATCACATAACGGGGAACTACGCATTCCGCCATCGACATGACTTTTAGTTGACATTATGCCTTACATATGTCACAACTCCATAGCCTTACTAGGTACATGATAGTTACTAGTTGTTCTATAATGATCTCAAACCGACTCATTGACACCGACAAATAAACAGTAATATTTTATGGCTGACCCTTAACATGTTATGAGCTGACTTTGACTAGTCACGGGTATGCTACGAGAAATCGACCCACTTGGACTAATTTTGTTTTACTTTAGCTATCAACTTCACCACGAATACTCCATCAAAGTCAACAGAACACGACAACTTATAGTGATAGTCATCTCATGACTCGCTAGATTACTTTAAACTCACGTAAACAAGGTCTATATGCATGACCAAGAGAGTTAATAACTCGAGTTTCAACTCTTGTTATAGCCTCAACACACAATCATACACTAACAAGTCAATTCATAGCACTTAGTCAACAAGACTAGCATATCTAAGACATAATCAAACCCTTCCTATAAGGTTTTCAATTAACAATTCACACCAACTACAATTCGTGCATGCCATCACGCAACTCAATCAGTTTGCAATCCGAGAATCAAGTAGTTAATCATTAAACATTCTCAAGGCTAAAAGATTGACAAAGTACGAGAGGTGGGTGGGTCTAACACCACAAAACACACAAGAGCAAATATAAAAATAAAAAGAAGTGTCACTTTGAATGAAATAAGGCTCATCCTTATCCACTATATAGTTCGTCCTAATGTGAAAATATAAATCGACGGGCTAATACTTAAATGAAATAGGTGACGATAGAAATTAACAACAAGACGAAATGTCACCTCAGAGTTGCTTTAAACAAATGGAACTAAATTTTGCATTATGCGACTCAAACTTGAGCTTATTATAACAAACTTTCGACTATGCACCAACTTAAAATCACAACCAAAACAAGGATATACTCGAAATGGTTTACCTTTACTAGCCAATCATTCCAAACATGGAAGCAAGCACAACTTAACTAGAGTCAAACATGAAACTCAACTAGTTCCACACTTACCAAACTCAATGACTTTATCAAGTCACACATCCACATAAGAGGGATTAACATCAACTACTACACAACAACTACATGTAATCCCTTACTTCCCAAATCTCAATCTTACATCGACTTTTCAAATTTTGATACTTTTATTTATTTAGTCTTACTTAAGGTCACAACCTCAAGATTACAACTCTAAGAACAATCTGCTAGGTCACAAAAATCTATCTCGAGGTAGGGATGAATCCAACTTCCAATAAAAAAATGATTAAAACTTTTGTAAATCATTCTTCTTCATTAACACGCACCCCGGCCGCTGATGGTCTTAATGGTGATACGTAGGGAGAGATACTTTCTCCTAAAATATACTTTCAAAATAATCAAAGGAATTTTGAGATCCCGATAAGTTCTAAATCGATGGTCACAACTCTAGGTCTCAATCCTAGACAACAACTCAAGGTTAAACTCTAAGGCTAACCTAAGGTCCTACACTGTTGAACCCTAGTTTTGATGATGACAAAAGAACAAAGATGCAAACTCAGTAGTGAACTAATGAGTTATTTAAGTGTATGATTTTTAAGGTATCAATGAAAGGAACTAGAGAATACTAAGTCAAGGAAGAAGTCAAGGAGGATTTCAAAGCTAAGTAAGAAGTTTCTAAAGTTGATACTGGAGCAAGCATTGGATCAAGAAGAATAAAGCAGGCGTTTTATTTTCTAGTTCCATTGAAAGGAACAAAGTAAGATGGTAAGGAACATTGGCAGTTTATTTGAGAATGAAGTTTGTTCCTTTTAAGGAACAAACTAATGGCACTAAATAATCTGTTAAAGGAACTTAAATTAAAAGGAACTAGACTTAGGCTTGAAGTAGTATAAGGTTCAATATGAATTGAGTAAGTCATGCCTAAATAATAGGAAAGTTTTCTATCTAAGAGAAAATCAGTTTTAATGAAAATCTTTTTAAGGAAAAGATTTTGTTTTTCGAAAAAATAAGAAAAAATATTATGGTTTTTAAAGATTTTATTTAAAAGATAATATTTTCTTAAAGATTAAAATTCAGTTTTAATAATAAAATCTGTTTTAAATAACTGATTTTCGGATAAAGCTCAAGAACTCCTATATCTTAGGAGGTAACAATAAATCCACGTTCAAAGCATGATCATGGGATCATGGGAATGTGAAGAACGTGTTCCTTAGGGGAAGGAACATCATGGGTAATGGATTCATTGAACACAGTTTTAATCCACGTTCTCATTATTGTAATATAAATATTGAAGTCTAAATAAGTTCCAAAGTGTGTCTGACTAAGTAATTAAGTGAGTTTAACTAATTAAGTGTCAGTGCCTTCATTCTCTCATAATAGCCATTTGTTCTTTGCTTCTTACTCTAATTCCACTAAGCTTATTTCGATCAATTGTATTTTGGTTTTTGGGGTAAGGGAACTTTGAGTGAAGTTCTGTAAGAGGAAGGCTTTGAGTAAGCTTGTATGAGTGAGAAAACTTCGAGTGAAGTTGAGAGGAACTGCTGTTAAGGGAACAGTGGCTCAGGAACTTGAGTTTAGGAACTCAAGGTGTGGCTCGAGTTAGAATTAGGTTGTAACAAAGTTGTTTGGCCTAATTAGTGAAAGAGTTGAGTTTAAAATCCCTAGTGGTCGAGGTTGTTTCTTCTTGTTGGGCCCAAGAAGTTTTTCCTCGTAAAAATCCCTTGTGTTCCTCTAGCTTGTTTATTCGTTTAAGTTTTAATTTCCGCAAAAAGTTACGTTTATTTCTACACCTACAATTCACCCCCCTCTTGTAGTGTTCCTAGGGAAATAACAATTGGTATCAGAGCTAGAACTCACGTAAGATAGGAAACCCTATTGAGAAAAAATCCAAGGAACAATGAATACCACCGAGAAACTTGAAGAAGGTTATTCACTAAAGGCCTCCTATGTTCAATGGGAAGTACTACAACTATGGAAGAACCGCATGGAGATATTCATCAAAGCTGAAAACTATCAGGTATGGAGAGTCATTGAAGTTGGTGATTTCGAAGTCACAACTACAAATGACAAAAATGAGGTAACTCTAAAACCCCTCTCTGATTATGACAAATCTGATTTTGAAAAAATGGAAGTAAATGCCATGGCTATTAAACTGTTGCATTGTGGACTTGGACCCCATGAACATAATAGGATCATGGGATGCAAATCCGCAAAGCAAATATGGGATTTACTAGAAGTAACCCATGAAGGAACTAATGAAGTTAAAAGATCAAAATTGATTTACTTATGAATCAATATGAACTGTTCTGCATAAAATCTAAAGAAAGCAATCGAGACACGTTTACTCGTTTTACTAACATTATTAATGAGTTGGCTTCTCTTGGAAAGTTTATTTCATCTGAGGAACAGGTTCGAAAGGTTCTTAGGAGTCTTCCTAAGGACAGATGGATGGCTAAAGTCACTGCTCTTCAAGAAACAAAAGACTTCACTAAGTTCAACTTAGAACAGCTGGCAGGGTCACTTATGACTCATGAGCTTCACCTTGATACTGAATATGGTGAAAGCTCCAAATCAAAATCAATTGCTCTCAAAGCAGATGATGAAGATGATTCGGACTCAGAAGAAGAAGAAGAACAGCCCTCATGGTTCGAAAATTTCGAAAGATGTAAGGAACATGAAGAATGGAAATTCAAAGGTAAAACTAAGAAATTTTCTAACAAAGCTGCTTGTCATAAATGTGGTAATACAGATCACTTCATCAAGGAATGTCCTCTTTGGGAAAATGACAAAACCAAAGAAAGGAACAAGGAACGCTTTGCTGAAAGGAACAAAGAATCAAAGCACCTTTCTCTAAGGCAAGTGTGCAAAGCTATGATAGCTGCTTGGGGAGATTCAGAGACGGAAGAAGAAGAGCAAATACAAACTGAAGAAACAGCAAACTTTTACCTCATGGCAAACAATGACGAAAAAGAAGATGAAGAAAAAGTTGAGGTAAGTCAACATGGTCTTGAGTCAGACTTAGATTGTAAAACTAGGCCTGAAATATATGATCTTCTTTATGATGCAATTCTTGAATGTAGAGATGAACGTGAAAAACGTGAACAAACGAACAAGCCTTAAAGGTCTGCAAGGAACACATAGAATGGCTTAAGAAAATGAGAACAGATGTTGAAACAAGATTCTTTGATTTTTGATAAAAACTTAAAAATCAAAGAATATTATGAAAGTTTGAAAAATGAAAATTATCTAATTAATTTAGAGATTTCACACTTGAAGGAGTTTGTCCCTGTTCTGAGTTCCTTTGATATAAGATCAACCCTTTGAAAGGATACAGATCTGAGATTGAAAATTTGAATAAAGAGAAAAATTTTTAAAGGAACAGATCTGTAATCTTAAAAAGGAACTGGTTGTCGCAAGGAACAGAGGCAAAATCATGGTTCTCTAAGTGGATTGAGAAACCACCGACTAAAAGAAAAAAAGGTCTTGGTTTTGAAAACTACAAGAAAAGGAACAAGACGAAGAAATATGTAGACCTACCTAGCGATAATTTTTTTATGTATTGTGGAAAGGTAGGTCATTACATAAATCAATGTCAACTAAAACTGAGATGATTGGAAAAATGTGAAATAAGTAAGAAAAATGGGTTGTCAAAACAAATCCTAGTCAAGAACAGGAACCCACGAAAGAGGGGTTCCTACAACTAACAATTGTTATTTTTGCAGGTTGGAGTGAGGGGGAACAACACATGGTATCTCGATAGTGGTTGTTCCAAGCACATGACAGGAGACAAAACTAAGTTTCTCTCACTCACAACCTATGAAGGTGGAAGTGTAACATTTGGTGAAATAAGAAAGGTAACATAGTTGCCATGGGAAGGTTGGTAAGTCACCATACACTCCATTGAAAATGTATTTTTAGTTGAAGGTCTAAAACATAATCTATTAAGTATTTCTCAATTCTGTGACAAGGAAATACTGTAAAATTTGATAAAGAAAAATGCTTATCATCAACATTAAAACTAAGAAGGTTATCTTGGAAGGAACAAGGAAAGGGAACACATACATTGTGGATCTGACCTTGTTCCTCAAATCAATTTAACTTGTCTTAGTGTTATTGAAGATGATTCACTTCTTTGGCACAAGCGTCTAGGACATGCTAGCTTTTCATTACTTGAGAAACTTAGATCAAAAGATCTTGTTTTAGGATTACCATCCATAAAATTTCATATTGATCAAGTTTGTGATGCATGTGCACGAGGTAAGCAAGTAAGATCCTCTTTCAAATCTAAAACGATTGTAAGTACCACTAAACCATTAGAATTAATTCATATGGACTTATGTGGACCCATGAGAATTCAAAGCAGAAGTGGAAAGAGGTATGTACTTGTATTGTAGATGACTACTCTAGGTATACTTGGGTTATTTTTCTCCTAGTAAAGATGAAATTATGATGAGTTCCTTGTCTTTGCTAAAAGAGTTCAAAACTTAAGTGGTCATAAAATAATGCACATTAGATCAGATCATGGCAAAGAATTCGAGAATTATAAATTTGATGACTTAAGCAGAGATAATGGCCTAGATCATAATTTTTCTGCCCCTAGAACACCACAACAAAATGGTGTTGTAGAAAGGAAAAATAGAACTTTGGAGGAAATGTCTAGAACCATGTTAATTGCTAGTGAACTTCCAAGGAACTTTTGGGCTGAAGCTGTTAATACTGCTTGTCACATAATTAATCGTGCCATGATGAGACCTATCATTAATAAAACTCCTTATGAACTTTATTTGGAAAGAAACCAATATCACTATTTTAGAACATTTGGTGCAAATGTTATGTGCATAATAATGGAAAAGATAATCTTGGAAAATTTGATGCAAGGAGTGATGAAGCAATATTTTTAGGATCATCTCACATAGTAAAGCTTATAGAGTATATAACAAAGAACTATGTGTGTTGAAGAAAGCATTACATAATCTTTGATGAATCTGACAATACAATCCAAGCATACAGGTTGATGACTATGAGATATGGGTTGGTACAACCAAGTGAGAAAAATGCAGATTCACAAGAAGAAGAAGATGAAAGAGGAAAGGAACGAGGAATTGAATAATACATCAATGATGTTCCTGTTCCTCAAGGAGGAGAAGATGTTCTGTTCCTCAAATGAAGGAACTGAGTCCACCGAGGCTAATAGAGGAACAACTGATCAGAGTTCCTCATCTACTCAAGGAACTCATGAGGAACAACATGTTCCTATAAGAGAGTTTCAACCAAAACCTTGGAGAACAACAAAAGTCACATCCAATGGAACTCATAATCAGCGACATATCCAAAGGTACGCAAACTAGATCTCAGTTAAGGAACTTTTGTGCATTTCATGCGTTCCTATCAATGATGGAACCAAGAAATCATGAAGAAGCCTTAACTGACTCTGATTGGATTACTGCATTGCAAGCTGAATTAAATGAGTTTGAAAGAAACAAGGTATGGCATCTAGTTCCCTCATCTAAACAACAAAAAGTAATTGGCTTAAAATGGGTGTTTAGAAACAAACTAGATGAATATGGAACCATTGTAAGAACAAAGCTAGACTTGTAGTAAAAGGTTATAATCAACAAGAAGGAATAGATTATGAAGAAACCTTTGCTCCTGTAGCTAGATTAGAAGCCATTAGAATTTTAATTGCATTTGCTGCTTACATGGGATTTAAATTATATCAAATGGATGTTAAGTGTGCATTTTTAAATGGCTATCTAAAGAAGATGTATATGTTGAACAACCCCGGCTTTGAAAATAATAATCTCCCAAATCATGTCTACAAGCTTGATAAAGCTCTTTATGGGTTAAAACAAGCACTAGATCATGGTATGAGAGATTATCAAAGTTCCTTTTAGAAAACAATTTTAAAAGAGGAAAGGTTGATAAAACCTTGTTCCTAAAATCTAAAGGAACTGATATTTTTCTTGTTCAAATATATGTTGATGACATCATATTCGGAGCTACTAATGAAACATTGTGCAAAGAATTCTCAAATCTCATGAGTAATGAATTTGAAATGAGTATGATGGGTGAGTTAAATTTCTTTCTTGGACTACAAATCAAACAAACTGAAAAGGGAATAATTGTTCACCAACAAAAATACATAAAGGAACTATTGAAAAAATGGCCTCGAAACTTCAAAGATAAATCACACTCCTATGGGAACTTCAACTAGATTAGATGAAGACTCCATAGGAACAAGTGTTGATCAAACAAAATATAGAGGAATGATTGGTTCACTTTTGTATCTAACTGCTAGTCGTCCAGACATAGCTTTCAGTGTTGGTTTGTGTGCTAGATTTCAAGCAAATCCAAAGAGTCTCATCTACTGCTGTGAAAGAATTCTTAGATATCTTAAAGGAACAGATGATCTTGGACTCTACTATCCAAGAAGTGATACATTGAGCTAAAAGGATATGCAGATGCAGATTATGCTGGAGATCTTGTAAATAGGAAAAGCACCTCAGGTATGGCACAATTCCTTAGTCATAGTTTAGTTTCTTGGAGTACCAAGAAACAAAACACAGTTGCTTTATCCACTGCTGAAGCAGAATATGTAGCAGCTGCTGCATGTTGCTCTCAAATGCTTTGGATAAAACAACAACTTAGTGACTATGGAATAAACTTTGAATTTGTTCCTATTTATTGTGATAATACAAGTGCTATAGTATTTCTAAAGATCCAGTGCATCATTCAGAGTAAACATATACATATCAGACATCACTTTTTAAGAGAAAATGTTGAAAAAGGTTTGATTAAACTTGAGTTTTGTCAAACTGAGAATCAGATTGCTGATATCTAACTAAGCCTTTCAAAGAGATAGATATGAAAAATTAAGGCTTGAGTTAGGTTAATAAAAATTAAGTGATTGTTCCTATTCATTCCCCCATGTTTGAATCAATTTGAGTGACTTTGTGTGCTAAAAATAATTGTGTTTAATTGCCTAAGACCATTGCAAAATAGTTGTTAAAACATAAACATGAATTCAAAGAATTAAACAACTCACAAATGTCACATAATACTCCCCTTACTGTTCCTAAGGTAAGAAACATGCATGATATGAAGGAACATTGATATGTAGCATTAGTTGTTCCTATAGCACAAGTTCCTTAGCATTTATTTTCTTTCAAAAATTAAAACTCATAAAAATCCAAAATCCGAAAAAATCCCAAAAATAAGGGAATCAGATTTAATTAAATCTTGATTCTTATTTATCTTTTTTTTCTTTTTTTTTTTTTTTATTTTTTTTTTTTTCGCGTGTACACTTCACTGTTACATGCATCTCCTCCCTCTTTAATTCATCTTTCTAGAAACCGTGTTCCTTAACTCTTCATCTTGCCATTGACAAAACTCACTCACACCTCTACTCACAAACCATAAAACCCCAACCTTATTCCATCATGGCAAAAACCTCACGAAATTCACCTTTTCCAATCCAAAAATCTCCAACATCCTCTAAAATGGAAAACCCCCTTCTCCTACCAAAACCCTCGAAACCGAACAAAATCAAGAAACACCCATTGATGAGCAAAAATTAGAATCTCCAAGAAGGAGTATGAGAAGAAGGAAATTAATAGGGGAGGATGATGAAGAAGAGTCCCCGGAACAAACTCAGGGGGAAGAAGAAGATTGCTCCTTCTTCATCAAAGAAACGGGTTGAAAGAAGTGAGTCAAGGTAGTGTTAGGTTTTTGTGTAGACTTAGAATGGGCAAATGATGTAAAATTTACTGAATTAACAGACATTCGAAAGGAACAGGGTATGGAATACCTCTTTGAATATGCTTTTAACAATGCTTTAGTTCCTTTAGCAATGGATGAATTTGTGCGAATTTTACCAACACTGATGGTATTTGCACACTGAGTAAGGGGAAGAAAATAAATTTACTCAAGAAACATTGGCCAAGATTTGGGAAGTTCCTTGCAAAGGAACAATATTTGTATTTTAAAAGGAAAGGAACTGTTTCCTTCCCTAATTTTCTCCGAAGACAAAATTGTTGAAACTTTTGGGGAACAGCTGGTCAAAACAAACTAAACCACAACCTACCTCTCCTCTCCACAAAGTCTTGTTTAATTTAGTTTGGAGAGCACTCATTCCTCGCACTGAAAAGAGGAATGAAGTGGGTCTCTTGGACATGTGTTATATGTTCTGTTTAGACCATCACATACAAATAAACTTCCCTTCTCTTTTCATCCAACATCTTACAAATTGCATAGAAAACAATTGCGTATTGGATATGGCGCTTTGATTACATCCTTCTCTCTCATTTTAAGGTAAGATAACTGGTTGGCCCACTTTAGGAATTAAGCAGGGCAATATTTGAATGAGAAAACTCTAAGTGGTTAGATCTCTCTGTCCAAGAGGGAGTACTCACTCAAGGGAGAACAACTCCTAGTTCCTCTAGTAAGAGGAAACTCCTAAGGCAGTTAAGAGGAACTGGCAGATGTAATTTTGGAGGAACCAGTTCCTACACCCAATGTACCTATGGAATCAAACCCAAAGAGGCGCAAACACGTTGTCAAAAAGCCTACCCCTCATGTTCCTAAGAGAGTTAGGCAGAGCACAAGATTGAAAATTGCTCATTTTGCCCCTGTTCCTTCCAACAAGGACTCACCTTTAGTCCTTTCTGATCTGGAGGAACAGGAACAACACTCTCTCAAGGAACTCACACCACCATCTTCACCAAAACTCTCTGTTCCTCTCACCAAACTATCCTCATCTCTCCCTCATCCTTTTCTGTTCCTTCCAGTTTTGAACAGATTACGGATGAGTTGATTGGACCTAATCCCTTTTCCACCACCTCTACAGCTCTTCCACCACCACCACCTTTTCTCCCTCCCATTTACACCACCTCACCATCTGCTTCTACTCCCGGAACTGATGGTACTTCAAACAAACCTACCCAAGTTCCTTTACCAAAACCTCCTACTGCCTCTGGTTCCAAGGGTGAGGAACAAGTCCCTACGGACGATTGTGGCTGGGTTAACGAAGAGTGTCTTCCTGCACAACATATGATAAAATTTTATAATCACCTTCACTGGACCTTAGATGATAAAACTGACAAAATGTTGGGTCTCATGAAAGTTCTAAGTGATACGGTGATTGAGCAACAGAAGAAGATGGAGAAAATGGCCCTAACCCTTGAGAGTTTGAAGCAGAAGGTTGGTGAAAATCATGGTGAAGTGATGAAGAAACTGGAGGATGTAGTAGAAGAAGAAGTAGTAGTTGAGGAACACAATGCCCTTCTCCTTTCCTAGTTCTTGTTCCTGTTTAACTTTTGAGGAACAAGACTGTTGCTTTGTTTAGTTTCTTTTCTTTTTCTTTCTTTGTTTTTTTCAAAGGAACAAGTGCTATATAAATATGACTTTTGCTATTTTGTCTTTGTTTGTGATTATTTGTGCATAATTTCTTCCTTGGAATGGCTAGTATTCTGTGATTGATGTTTGAGCATGTCTACCCTTCACAATTCTAACTTAACCAATAATTGGTGCTTGCTTATGGTCTTATAGGTCTTACAACCAATTTATAACATCATGCAGAGCCTACTCTTTTTGAAGAGAAAAAGGGGGAAAAAGATTTAAGGAACAAACTATACATAATGAATAAATTGAAAAGGTAAATGAAAAATCAAAAATAGGTTAAGGTAAATGAAAAATCAAAATCAAAAGTAGGTTAAGGTAAATGAAAAATCAAAATCAAACATTAAGTAGGTTACTTAATTTTGTTGTATTTTTCATTTTCTGATTTATTTGTTTTATCTTTTTCATTCACTTATATTATTTGTAATTTCCTTGTATTAGCTTGTACCTTTGTTGTCATCATCAAAAAGGGGAAAATTGTTGAACCCTAGTTTTGATGATGACAAAAGAACAAAGATGCAAACTAAGTAGTGAACTAATGAGTTATTTAAATGTATGATTTTTAAGGTATCATTGAAAGAAACAAAGAGAATACTAAGTCAAGGAAGAAGTCAAGTGAGGCTTTCGAAGACTAAAGTGAAGATGTTTCTCAAAGTTGATACTGGAGCAGCATTGGATCAAGAAGAATAAAGCAAGGCGTTTTATTTTCTAGTTCCATTGTAAAAGGAACAAGTAATGTTGGTAAGGAACATTTGCAGTTTTATTTGAGAATGATAATTTGTTCCTTTATAAGGAACAGACGAATTGGCACTAAACAAATCAGTTAAAAGGAACTTAACAATTAAAAGGAATTGGACTTAGGCTTGAAGCAGTATAACGGTTCAATCATGGAAGTTGAGTAAGTCATGCCTAAATAATAGTTAACCGTTTTCTATCTAAGAGAAAATCAGTTTTTATGGAAAATCTTTTTAAGGAAAAGATTTTTTTTTCGAAAAAGATAAGAAAAATATTATTCCCTTTTTAAGGATTTTATTTAAAAGATAATATTTTCTTAAAAGATAATATTTTCTTAAAAGATAATCTTTTTAAGGAAAAGACTCTCTTCGTTAAACCATTAGGCTCGCTAACCATTTTATTGTTATTAGACCTTGATCACTACTAAATAAATCACATAACAGGGAACTACGCATTCCGCCATCGACATAACTTTAGTTGACATTATGCCTTACATATGTCACCACTCCATAGCCTTACTAGGTACATGATAGTTACTAGTTGTTCTATAATGATCTCAAACCGACTCATTGACACCGGCAAATAAACACTAATATTTTATGGTTGACCCTTAACATGTTATGAGCTGACTTTGACTAGTCACGGGTATGCTACGAGAAATCGACCCACTTGGACAAATTTTGTTTTACTTTAGCTATCAACTTCACCACGAATACTCCATGAAAGTCAACAGAACACGACAACTTATAGTGATAGTCATCTCATGACTCGCTAGATTACTTTAAACTCACGTAAACAAGGTCTATAGGCATGACCAAGAGAGTTAATAACTCAAGTTTCAACTCTTGTTATAGCCTCAACACACAATCATACACTAACAAGTCAATTCATAGCACTTAGTCAACAAGACTAGCATATCCAAGACATAATCAAACCCTTCCCTATAAGGTTTTCAATTAACAATTCACACCAACTACAATTCGTGCATGCCATCACGCAACTCAATCAGTTTGCAATCCGAGAATCAAGTAGTTAATCATTAAACATTCTCAAGGCTAAAAGATTGACAAAGTACGGGAGGTGGGTGGGTCTAACACCACAAGACACACAAGAGCAAATATAAAAATAAAAAGGAGTGTCACTTTGAATTAAATAAGGCTCATCCTTATCCACTATATAGTTCGTCCTAATGTGAAAATAAAAATCGACGGGCTAATACTTAAATGAAATAGGTGACAATAGAAATTAACATCAAGACGGAATGTCACCTCAGAGTTGCTATAAACAAATGGAACTAAATTTTGCATTATGCGACTCAAACTTGAGCTTATTATAACAAACTTTCGACTATGCACCAACTTAAAATCACAACCAAAACAAGAATATACTCGAAATGATTTACCTTTACTAGCCAATCATTCCAAACATGGAAGCAAGCACAACTTAACTAGAGTCAAACATGAAACTCAACTAGTTCCACACTTACCAAACTCAATGACTTTATCAAGTCAAACATCCACATAAGAGGGATTAACATCAACTACCATACACAACAACTACATGTAATCCCTTACTTCCCAAATCTCAATCTTACATCAACTTTTCAAATTTTAATACTTTTATTTATTTAGTCTTACTTAAGGTCACAACCTCAAGATTACAACTCTAAGAACAACCTGCTAGGTCACAAAAATCTATCTCGAGGTAGGGATGAATCCAACTTCCAATAAAAAAAATGATTAAAACTTTTGTAAATCATTCTTCTTCATTAACACGCACCCCGGCCGCTGATGGTCTTAATGGTGATGAACAATCCACGTAGGGAGAGATACTTTCTCCTAAAACATAATTTCAAAAATAATCAAAGGAATTTTGAGATGCCGATAGGTTCTAAATCGATGGTCACAACTCTAGGTCTCAATCCTAGACAATAACTCAAGGTTAAACTCTAAGGCTAACCTAAGGTCCTACACTGTTGAAGCCTAGTTTTGATGATGACAAAAGAACAAAGATGCAAACTAAGTAGTGAACTAATGAGTTATTTAAGTGTATGATTTTTAAGGTATCATTGAAAGAAACAAAGAGAATATTAAGTCAAGGAAGAAGTCAAGTGAGGATTTCGAAGACTAAAGTGAAGATGTTTCTCAAAGTTGATACTAGAGCAGCATTGGATCAAGAAGAATAAAACAAGGCGTTTTATTTTCTAGTTCCATTGTAAAAGGAACAAGTAATGTTGGTAAGGAACATTTGGCAGTTTTATTTGAGAATGATAGTTTGTTCCTTTATAAGGAACAGACGAATTGGCACTAAACAAATCAGTTAAAAGCAACTTAACAATTAAAAGGAACTGGACTTAGGCTTGAAGCAGTATAACGGTTCAATCATGGAAGTTGAGTAAGTCATGCCTAAATAATAGGTAACCGTTTTCTATCTAAGAGAAAATCAGTTTTTATGGAAAATCTTTTTAAGGATAAGATTTTGTTTTTCGAAAAAGATAAGAAAAATATTAGTCGGTTTTTAAGGATTTTATTTAAAAGATAATATTTTCTTAAAAGATTTAATTTTAGTTTTAATATTAAATCTGTTTTAAATTAAACTTATTTTCGGATAAAGCTCAAGTAACTCCTATAATCTAGGAGCAGTAACAACAACATGTCCACGTCCAAAGCAGTGATCATGGGATCATGGGATGTGTTAAGGAACGTGTTCCTTAAGGGAAGGAACATCATGGGATAATGGTTTTCGACATGAACACAGTTTCTAATTCCCACGTTCTACATTATTGTCACTATAAATATTGAAGTCTAAATAAGTTCCAAAGTGTGTCTGGCTAAGTAATTAAGTGAGTTTAACTAATTAAGTGTCAGTGCCTTCATCATCTCATAATAGCCATTTGTTCTTTGCTTACTTACTCTAATTCCACTAAGCTTATTTCGATCAATTGCATTTTGGTTTTTGGGTAAGGGGACTTTGAGTGAAGTTCTGTAAGAGAGAAGCTTTGAGTAAAGCTAGTAAGAGTGAGAAAACTTCGAGTGAAGTTGAGAGGAACTGCTGTTAAGGGAACAGTGGCTCAGGAACTTGAGTTTAGGAACTCAAGGTGTGGCTCGAGAATTGAATTAGGTTGTAACAAAGTTGTTTGGCCTAATTAGTGAAAGAGTTGAGTTTAAAATCCCTAGTGGTCGAGGTTGTTTCTTCTTGTTGGGCCCAAGAAGTTTTTCCTCGTAAAAATCCCTTGTGTTCCTCTAGCTTGTTTATTTGTTTAAGTTTAAATTTTCGCAAAATGTTACGTTTATTTCTACACATACAATTCACCCCCCCTCTTGATGTGTTCCTAGAGAAATAACATACACCTTGGCACTAAACTGGTGGCTAATCCTATAGACCACTCTAAGCTAAAGCAACTATAGACTCTAGCCATAAACTCGAACCGTTGGCTCTGATACCAACTGTAACAACTCTAAATTTCAACTTTCTTTAGAAAACATATTAGAGTACAAAGCATGGACAATTCAAGAACTGTTATGTCGCGGTTATTAAGCATTTAATAACAGCAAAGCAAAAGGTACTACTACTAATACATAAATTAATTATTTACTATTACAACTAAAAGAAATGTAATTAATTAATACACTCCTATAACAAACTATAGTTCTAAACTACTACAGTAGAAGTCTTAACTTAAATAAATCTACATCTAGGTGAAGTCAATGCTCTCACACCAATATAAGCTAGTCACTATCAAGCCCTGCACATTGAAGACATGTAATATCAGCCAAAAGGTTGAGCAAGATTTCATACCAATAACAACTTTAAACTATCCAATGTGCAGGTGGAATACATATATAGTATTCTACGAAAATCATTTCACTTGTATAACATTCAACTTGAATATAATAGACAACCTTTAATAATTCAAATCCACTTTACTTTCTTTCTGAACCATTATGTAAAACTTTCAATATAACTCCTTTGAAATCTGTGAGTAGAAAATAATAAAAATCCAATGAGCTAGCTAGGGTCACTAGATAAGGTAAACACCAAAGGCATACCCCTAACTTGATAACGTACCAAGAAGGAAGACAAATGGCAAGAGTATTGATCAACATACTCCCAACTACTAAAATATATTGTTGCGACACTATTAACTCAACATACTTCCAAACTCGGAGAATACCGCTTACCGACAACCCCACAATAAAATTCAATAAACCCTCGTAAGGGTGAGGAACTTCCTCCTTTCAAAATCTCAACTTGGTATCATAGAGGAACCTCCTCCTTCCAATATAAATCTCATAAACATATCTCAACTCTTTCAATAAAAATATCGAGAACAATATAAATCTCAAAGTATAAACTTTAAAACAATCTCGTTGTTAAAATAAATTTCTAAGCAATGTAAAATAATTTTCGGACTCATTTGTACAAGCACTGTAAGAAATCTTACCTTATCAGCAACCACAATTAACAAATCTCAATCTCAAGTTAAAAAGGGTTCTTCTACGAACCGCGATTTACAATGTAATATAATATGGTATAAATCACTTGACTACAACCTTTACATAGTTTACACATAAACGACATAACCTAGTTAATGAGCCTTTACTACCTTTAAAAATAACTCACTTTAAATTTAATTCAAAAAGAATACACCAAAGTAAACAAAAGTCAAACTGTAAATACTACTAATTACATGAAAATAACATGCATTATATTTAATTTCAGCTGAATCTTAAAATAGGGATAACTTTCTTCTATGAAGTCCAAATGAAGCGCTTTTTGAGCCTATCTTGGGTGAAATTTCGATACGAACAACTTTTTTGAAATAGTATTTTGGCTAAAAACGCCTATAAATTGACGAAAAACCAAATTACAAATCTGACCTGTAATTCCTACGAGTTATAGTTCTTGCTGATAAACTTATTATTAATAAGCAAAATTTCTTTCAATCAAGCTACACACAACACTCATAATCAAAACCTCCAATTTAATTTAACTCAAGAACCCTAAATAACAAAACTCTAAATTTATAAAAATTAACACATACTAAAATTAAAATATGGAAAAGATCCTTACTTGATTAATAACGCAATTAGAAAGTAGAAGAGTGTAAAAAGACCCAAAATTCCATCTCCTTGACCCGATTTTCGACCCGAAAATTGTAAGTATAAAACCCAATTCTCTCTCTTCGAAATACCCACAAAAACTTATTGAAGAAAGATCAACAACAATTGAAGTGATGATGGTTGATAAAGAAATTAATAGTTTTCATGGAGTTGAAGGTTGGATGAAAAGAAAGGAAGGAAGATGGAGTTTAGAAGGAAACTAAAAAGTGTTGTGGTTTCTACTGCTTCTCCCTTCTAACTTTTTTTTCTTTTTCCTTTTTTTTTTCTTTTCCTTTGCTTTTCTTTTATAAATTGGTTTAGCTAACTTAATGGTACTTAACCTAGTCAAATTAGGAATTAATTTTTGGCCCTTCTAAGGTAAGGTCAATAAGTGGGAAATAAAAATATATTGAATAAAAGGACATTCAAAAAAAATATTATTTTGTTAACTAAAATAATATAATGGATTGCTAAACATGTATAAAAATATGGGGTGTTACAATTTTTCGCCTTAGTGTGCTCATCAAAGATATCATAACAACATTAGATGTTTAAGAGATAATAGTGGAAATCAAGTCTCGGACCCTTTAGCCCTAAGTCTCCTTATTCGAAATCTTTATGTTGATCTTTATAGTTCGGGTAAGATTATATCTAATAGGAGGGAATTAATTCATGATCAGAACCATGTAATGAATATCTAGCCCCCAAACATTTTGGAAATTGAAAAAGCGCTTTTTGCCATGAAACCTTTAAAGCACTCGGTCCGGATGGTTTTCACCCTATTTTATTGCATAAAGAGTGGTATATTATGGGGTCCCAATATATGCGAGACTATTCGTGAGTGGTTTGGTAATGGTGACATTACTTCGGATCTTTGGCAAGCCCTCATTTGCTTAATTTCCAAGAAGTCTAATCCTGAAATTGTCAAACAACTGAGACCAATAATCCTGTGCAAAACCATGTATAAACTTGTGACTAAAGTTTTAGTTAATAGGCTTAAACTTCTTATACCAAGTAAATTTCCCAAAATCAAAATGGTTTCATTCAAAGGAGGGGTACGGAAATTAATTTAGTTACAGTTTTCGAGGTTCTTCATGCAATGCAAAAAAAATAGGGAAGCTTGGTTGGTTTGTCCTCAAAGTAGACTTGGAGAAGGATTAGGATTGTTTAGAATTGGATTTCATTAATGATTGTCTTGCCGGTTTTTTCACCATATACCCCTGACAAATTTTTTTTTGCACCGTATACCCTTTCAACTTTCAAAATTCATCATATACCCCTCACATTTCGAAAAATACATCAACTTACCCTTTTGACTAACGGTGTTAGACTTCCGTTAGTCATTAACCCCTAATCCCCTCTAACCCTAATTAACTAACCTAATTTAAACTCTAATCCCCACCCCTTACCCCACTGCCACATCACCCACACCCCTTCCCCCCATTGCCACATCACCCCCACTGCCACATCACCCCACCCCTTACCCCCACCCCTTACCCACTGCCACATCACCCCACCCCTTACCCCCACCCCTTACCCACTGCCACATCACCCCTCCACCCCTTACCCAGTGCCACATCACCCACCCTCCACCCCATCTACCCACTGCCACACTGCCACAACCTCTAAAACCGGCGCACCACCCTAGCACAACCTCTGAGAAATCGGCACACCACCCTCGCACACTCGCACCACCTCGGAAACCCTTTGCACCACCCCGAAAACCCTTCGCACCACCCCAGAAACCCTTCGCACCACCATCGCAACACCCCTTAAACCTCGCACCACCTCGGAAACCCTTCGCACCACCCAACAAAGCCCTTCGCACCACCCCGGAAACCCTTCGCACCACCTGGAACCCTTTGCACCACCCAACAAAACCCTTCGCACCACCCCAGAAACCCTTTGCACCACCCTCGCAGCACCCCTAAAACCTCTTACCTCCCCGAAAAACTCTTACAATTATTCTCGCACCTCCCAGCCCGATTTCATCCCATAGCCACCAATTGACAGAATACAACTTGACAGGGGGAGGGGGTTGCGTGATTTTACAGGGGGAGGGGTGCGCGAGTTTGCGAGGGAGGTGATGGAGACAGCGGCGGAAGGGGGAAGGGATTGCGTTGTTGCAGGCGTCAGAAGGGGGAGGTGGTTGCGGCGCTGCGGATGGCAGAGAGGGAGGGTTCGGCGGTGGTGGGGAGGGGGACTGCAGTGGTGGAGTTGGGGGTGGGGTTGAGGGTGGGGGTAGGGTAGGGGATGGGGTTAGGGTTAGGGTTCGGGTATTAGGGTTAGGGTTAGAGTTAGATTTAGGTTAGTTAATTAAGATTAGAGGGTGATTAGGGGTTAATGACTAACGAAGTTTAACGCCGTTAGTCATTAAGGGTAACTGGATGTATTTTTTCAAAAGTGAGGGGTATATGGTGAATTTCAAAAGTTGAAAGGGTATATGGTGCAAAAAAAAAATTTGTCAGGGGTATATGGTGAAAAAACCGTTGCCTTGCTGAC
Source organism: Beta vulgaris subsp. vulgaris (assembly GCF_026745355.1). NCBI lineage: Eukaryota > Viridiplantae > Streptophyta > Magnoliopsida > Caryophyllales > Amaranthaceae > Beta > Beta vulgaris. The sequence goes on from NC_079210.1 coordinate 10,941,394, forward strand.
CATCACTTGAACCCTCAATCTATACCTCTCCTTATGAATTGCATAAATGAGGCTAGTTCATCGGTCTTAGTTAATGGGAGGAAAACTGAAGATTTTCAACATTCTAGGGGTCTTAGGCAAGGTGAACCAAAGTCCCCCTTCATCTTCAATATATGCTTAGAGTACCTTTCGATTATTATCAGTCAAGCATGTATGGAGAATTTGTGGACCCCCTTTTGAGTAGGGAAAGACAAAGTACCCATATCGCACCTTCTTTTTGCTGATGACTTGTTCATTTTTGGTATGGTGGATGAGACTACGACCTTTACTCTTAGAGATATCCTTGAAAGTTTATTTCTTGTGTCGGGTCAAAAGATTAATGAGGGTACGTCTGACTTTCTCTCCTAATACTCCCATTGAACATAGAACTCTTTTCCAAGAAACTATGAATATAAACACTAGTGGAAAAAACCTTATCTGTCACTTAGTAACATATGCGGTTTTTGTAAAATCGCATCCGAAAATCAACATTAAAAATGGGAGAGAAAGTTGGGACGACAATTTGATGCGGTCCTCTTATGGACCGCACATCAGATTTAAAAAGCTGAATGCAATTTTTTAAACATCTGATGCGGTTAAGAGAAATTTTCCATTTTTCACGAAATAAAAAATACATGCCCAAGAAATAAAAAGATGTGCAGCCTATGAAATGAACTTTAGCCCATAAACTCGATCCTCCCACATTTAAACCCATATCCATCCCCCCATTTAAACTCTCACATTTCTCTCTCTTCTCTAAACCTAATGACACATCTCCCTTCTCACACATCGTCTTCCTCAAATTCCCTTCCCCTTCAATCTCTCTCCTCTACTTTTTCCGCATTCGTTCTCGGAAAACTCGCCGGTTTTCCTTCTATATTCATTGTTGATCGAAAACTCACCGGATTCCGTTCGTTGTTCGTCGAAAACTCGCCGGATTTCCTTCGTTGTTCGTCGAAAACTCGTTGGATTTCCTTTGTTTTTTGCCGTCTCTTAAGCTTCATCGCAAACTAGCAACTCCTTGTCCTTTCCGCCACGAGTTGCGCAAGTGAAGCGAACTTTTAGAGTTCTTAGTCTCGTTTTTTTTTTTTTTTTTGCAATTACGGATCTAGTTTTTTATTTCGTTTTTTTTTTTCTTGCAATTATAGCTAATTTGTAATTTATGTTTTTTCTTTCGTTTTTTTGCAATTATAGATCTAGTTTGTTTTGGTGATTTTCATTCATTTTCTGTAATTTATATTTTTAGTTAGATTTAATTCGTTTTTTTTAGTTTACGTATATATCTTAATTTACGTTTTTTCATTTGTTCTTTTTTGTTTATATTTTTGGTATATATTTTTATTAGCTATGGATTTTATTCATTTTTCTGTAATTTTGGTATATATTTTCTGTAATTTATAATCTATATTTACGTTTTTTGGAAATTGAAGATAAGGTAAATTGATAAGTATTGTTATTATATACTTCCTCCGTTTCTTTTTAAGTGGAACATAGAGAAAGGGCACACCAACCAAGGAGGCTAGAGAGAGAAAGTAATTAAAGGTTTGAGTGTGGACCCATACAACCAACAATTACACGCTAATGACAAAGAAAAAGAGAGGGAACAACAAAACTGCCACATTTATTTCAAACTTTTGGCTCCAAATTTTTTTTTTGGAGATTCACTTACAGATTCTGGGGACCGCTCCAAAAAATTCAAACTTTGGCTCCATATTTTTTTAGAAGCCTCTATTTATACAGGGTACTAACTTTACCATATGCTCTATTTTTTCCCCTTCACTATTTTAGAGGGAACAAAATATTTTTCTCTATACAAATTCTCTAAACAATTACAATTATCACTTGCACACACAGCACTCCAAATTCAACCACTTGCACACACAGCACTCCAAATTCAACCACTCGCACACACATCACAGTAGATTAATAAGTACATGGATGAAGAAGCCTTTGAAGCATGGATTCTTTCTAGTGGAGTTGGTGATGACACCACAATAGGAGAAGAAGAGCTGCACTTCGAAGAACATATCAATGCAGAAGAAGAGGAAGAAGATAATGAGGTATGGTACTTCTCTGACCATGAGTCTGAAAATGAAGAACAAACAATGAATGAGTTAAATGAAGATAGGGGTAATGAGGAAGACAAAAAAACCAAACTTGCCCAACAACATACGAAGACAAATTGTAATTGAAATGTTTGCATCTGCATCTGATGAGTTAGTATTACCAAGGGGACTTTTAACAACACTAAGGCAGAAATACTCATGTAGTAGATCAACTATGAATAGGATATGGACTCTTGCTAGAAAGCAGAAAATAGATGGTGTAGAGGTCAATGTTGCAAGTAGGAAAATTGGAAATTGTGGGAGAAAGGTAAAATTCACAGATGATGAAGCCTTGAGAAGGGTACCTCTAAAGCAAAGGACAACCATCAGGTCCTTTGCTACGGCCTTAGAAGTTAGCCCCTCAACAGTTTAAGGTTGTTAAAAAGAGGTATACTCAGAAGCCATACAAACTCAATCAAGCCCAAACTCACACCAAAACACAAGGTAGCAAGAATGAAATTTGTGTTGTCTCAAAGCATACCAAAATCAATGAATGAATTGCCAAAGTTTAATCATCTTTATAACATGATTCATATTGATGAAAAATGGTTTTTCATGAGCAAAATCACACAAAGATTCTACTTGTTATCAGAAGAAGAGGACCCATACAGAGCATGCCAATCAAAAGCATTCATTACAAAAGTTATGTTCTTAGCTGCCATAGCAAGACCATGGTTAGGGCCAACAGGGGACATATTATGGGATGGGAAGATTGGTATCTTCCCATTCATAGATGAAGTTAGAGCACAAAGGTGGTCAGCTAACAGACCAGCAGGTACAATTGAAAAGAAGGCAAAGCAAAGTATTACAAAGGAAACCATCAGGGAAATGATAATCAACAAGCTTCTGCCAGCAATTAGAGCAAAATGGCCAGAGAATGGGTGCAAAGAGATATGGATTCAGCAGGACAATGCTAGACCCCATATCCAACCTAATGATGCTGAGTTTTTGGAAGCATGTAGAGAAGGTGGTTTTGAAATTAACATAATCTGCCAGCCAGCCCAGTCACCTGACCTCAATATACTGGATTTGGGTTTCTTCAAAGCCATTCAATCAATTCAACATCAGAGCTTTCCAAAAACAGTTGATGAGTTGATTAAAAGTGTTGAAGATGCATACACAGTGTATGAGCCTAGGATAATCAACTATACTTGGATACATTTGATGTATGTTATGGTGGAGATATTGAAGGTCAAGGGTGGAAACAATTACAAAAACCCACACAATTCCAAAAAAAAGATGGACAGATTGGGTCTACTACCAACTACTGTTGAAATTTCAGAGGAGTTGGTAAATGACACAGTTAATCTACTCAATCAAGACATTGTGTTTGGGCCTGAGCCATTTGAAGCAATGGAATTGCTTCCAGAAGATCAGTAGGGGCAGGCAAACATTTTTTTGTAAAGTATAGAAGTCAAACACTTTTTGTTTAGTATAGAGGTTGTATGGCCCTATTTTGTAAAGTTATGACCTTTTTTTGTAAAGTACATAGGTCAATGCATTTCACATCATTTGGTTTCCACAAGTAATGCATGTAAGGAACATGTTTGAAGAAAATGAAAGGCTTGGTTCTTTCCCTCAGGTTGTCCCCAATCACCAATATGCACATAACCATATTTAACCTCCTAACAGCCACATCCAACATGCAAAATAAGTCAATACATTGGTGGCATAAGTGGGGGAAAGCCAATACATGGACAATAAATGTGAAACTTAAACTTGACCTCATTCATCATTGAGGATAATTCATCATCCTCTCATGCAAATTTGAATTATTCCACATTGTTTCACACAAGTCCAGTAGGCACAACACAACACACAATTGCCTCATCAATGCAAAGACAAATTAAAATGCTAGGGGCACATTGAGAGGAAAAAAGGTTGAAAGCATTTATGGTGTAAAAAGATCATCATCATAGGGAAATCACAACCACAACAACACCATTTTGCAAACACAGTACCAAACACACACGAAATCACAACCACATCAACACCATTATGAAAAATCAGTCCATAAACCCCAAGATCAGTCCATCACTACCACAAGATAACTCCATCACAACCACAGCAACTCCAACACATTGAGAGGAAAAAAGGTTGAAAGCATTTATGGTGTAAAAAGATCATCATCATAGGGAAATCACAACCACAACACACCATCATACAAACACAGTACCAAACACACACTGAAATCAGTCCATAAACCCCAAGATCACTCCATCACAACCACAACAACTACATCAAAAACACAGTACCAACACACACCAAAATCAGTCCATAAACCAAGATAACTCCATCACAACCACAGCAACTACATCATACAAATACAGTACCAAACAACACCAAAACACACTGAAAACAGTAAATAAACCCCAAGATAACTCCATCAAACCACAGCAACTACATCATACAAACAAGTACCAAACAACCAAAATCAGTCCATAAACCCAAGATAACTCCATCACAACCACAGCAACTACATCATACAAATACAGTACCAAACACACAAACACACACTGAAATCAGTAAATAAACCCCAAGATCACTCCATCACAACCACAGCAACTACATCATACAAACACGTACCAAACCACAACCAATTACAAAAACTGAAATCAGTCCATAAACCCCAAGATCACTCCATCACAACCACAGCAACTACATCATACAAACACAGTACCAAACCACACCAATTACACAAACTGAAATCACTCCATAAACCCAAGATCACTCCATCACACGCAACTAATCATCAACAAACACAGTACCAAACACACACCAAAATTAGTCCATAAACCCCAAGATTACTCCATCACAACCACAACAACTACATCATACAAACACAGTACCAAACACACACCAAAACACACTGAATTCACAACCACATCAAAATCATCATGCAAAATCAGATCCACCACACACTAAAATCAGTACCAAACAAATATCACAAGCAACATTACAAAATTGCAATTTAAGAGATAAAAAATATCATAAAGAAAGCGCACAAGTACTAATAAAGCATGAAACCAACAAATATCAGAGCCAACATTACAAATCATTCAACCACCACATAAATTCATGAAAAAAAAAATTTAAGAGATAAAGTAAGAAACGCTTCACCAATTCAGAGCAAGACATGATTTGTCAATTTTTTTTTAATTTCCCAGCATTTTTAGGGCTTTCGGCAACATAGGTTGAAGTTTGAATTTTGGGGATCTCATCTGCAGACTTTTGAGGCGAAGATTCAGGGACTCGTCAAATTGCAATTTTCTTTACCCAAGCACGCAGATCTCGAATCCACCGTAGCTTCCACCACAATATCTTCTTTTTTCGGCAACACCAATTTGGATGTTGGTGTTTCAGAACCCCTACGCACGTAAGGGAGCTCAGTAGACGTGTAAGATGAACCGTGGTTGGCACGATCTATCAATCGCATCAGCCTCGATTCCTCCGAAGAATCCATATCATCACAGCCAAACAAGTAATCCGCGGTAATCCACGAAGAAGACATATTAAAGCAGCAAGTAGAAGCGACAGAAATTTAAGAGAGATCAGTTTTCAAGAGAGAGAGAGATGAATCAGAGATAAGAGTTAGGGTTTTTGAGTGACAGAGGAGAAGTTCAAGATTTAGGTTCTTGAATGAGAGAGAGATGAGTGAGAGGCTGGAATGAATTGTGTAGAATGATCGAGAAAATGGTAGGTGGGGAATGATTCCAAGAATAAAAAAAAGGAGGGAACCCTAATGTAATTAATGATTGTTAGGTTAGTAGTTAGAATAATTAATAAGGTAGGTGAGTTAATTGTAATGGCAATATTGTAATAATTGTTTTTTTTTTTCCATTTGTGGAAGTGTGTCACTTATTATGACTATTCCTTAATAGGAAAGTGACTCACTTAAAAAGAAACGGAGGAAGTATATGTATGTATATAGACATTTTGGTTTATATATATATATATATATATATATATATATATATATATATATATATATTAGGAATGAGATCTCGTGAAAACTATCTTTAGGCTGAAAACTGAAAACAGGGTAACTTTTAACCCTTTAGGGTAACTTTTTAAACATAGTAATTTTGCCAGTTTTGGGGTAACTTTATTATATTGGGTTGGATATATTTGAAGGATAATTTATTTATTATAAGACTAAATATTACCACTTTTGGATAATTTTTACCGTTTTTAGGCTAACTTTTAGCAATTTTAGGGTAATTTCATAATATTTCAAGGGTAACTTTATGCACTTTTAGAGTAACTTTATATTGCGTGTTTATGAAATCTTATGTTACATTACTTGGATGTTGTTGCTTTTCTGATGTAAAACTCATAATTTTAATTTTCCTAATCTTTCGTTTCATGTGGTATTGTCTACTTTTTACTTTTGGTGTTCTCTCTGTTATTTTTATCTTGTTCATTATGGTGTGCATACTCTGTTTTTATTAGTTTCCAAAAATTGTTATTAGTTGCTGTATTAAAGCTCTTTGTTCCCCCTCTCACTAACATATATTTGGCGAAATTCATACAACCTATTAGCTCAATTGGCAAAACATTGTGTAAGACACAACGATGTAGGTTCGAATCCTTCATAGGTTTAACTAAATCAAAGTTAAAAATAAGTTACCCTTAAAATCTAAAAAGTTGTCCTAAAAATGGTAAAGTTACCCTAAAAGTGTAATAGTTACTCTTATAATAAATAAAGTTACCCTTGAAATATATAGAACTACAAATATAATAAAGTTACCCTAAAACTGACAAAAGTTACCCTAAAGTGTTAAAAGTTACCCAAAGCTTAAAAGTTACCTTGTTTTCAGTTTTCAGATTAAGAGCTGTTTTCAGCGGATCCTACCCTATATATATATATATATATATATATATATATATGTACCTTTATGGTTCACAACCTTCCATATGTGTTGAAATTCGTTCGAGAAAGAGAGTGCAGGCATGCATGATGCAGGTCTGCACTTTATTTTGACAATTTTTTTTTGGAAAATCTAATGCGATTTTAAGCTAAAACCGCATTAGTTAATGCGATTAACTGATGCAGTTTTAGCTTAAAACCGCATCAGGTTCAGACCGGATCAGTAAATAATTGGGATCTGCTGCGAGTCCATCTGATGCGGACCAAAACCGCATCAGTAAGCTCGATTTTGACCGCATCAGATGGACTTTTTTCCACTAGTGAAAAGAGAGTGAGAATCTAGGCACATATCTAGGTTTACCTTTGTCTCATAAACGCCCTACTAAGAGAGAGGTGCAATTTGTAGTGAATAAGGTCCAAAGAAAACTAGCTTCATAGAAAACAAAGTTTCTTTCTAGAGCAGGAAAGCTTACTCTTATTAACTCCACCATGAGCACTATAGCTTCCTACTACATGCAAGCTACCGATCTCCCTAAGGCCATCCTTGTCGAGCTTGATAATATTTGCAATAATTTTTTATGGGGGGAGTTTGAGGGTAAAAAGAAAATGCACTTAATAGAGAATACTCATACCTTTCTTCCAAAAAGCATGGGTGGCTTAGGGATTAGAAGTCATGTTGATCTAAATATGGCCACGCTATCCAAGCTAGGATTACGGATGTGTCAAGGCCCTCAAACTCTTGCCAAAGAATGCATTACTTCGAGCTATAGTCGTGCCAATTATAATATTGCATATAGTAAAGGCTCTCAGGTTTAGAAAAACATTGGAAAAGGTGTTTCTTTGCTAAATCAAGCTACTCTATGGAAGTTAGGGGATGGGAAAAACATTGATTTCTGGTTGGATGATTGGCTGGGTATAGGTGCTTACGACCTTTAGTTTGTGGGCCCCTAAATCATGATGAGATGAACATAAAATTAGTCGAGCTTATCACAAATAACACTTGGGACCTAAGCTGCATTTCGCTCCCTCTCCCGAACTTTGTCTCCCGAACTTTGTGTGCATAAATGGGTCATTCAATGTCTACACATGGGGTTAAAATATTATCGCATCTAGTGGGCCACTTTCTTTCCCTTCTTATATTTTGAAATGTGGAAAAATCGAAATGATTTTGTGTTTGATCAGACCCCTTACCCTCCAACAAACGTGACCTTATACCGAGCATGCATCCTTGTAAATGAGTTCATTGCACACCTTCCCCCCATTACCTCCCACCCACAAGTCGATGCTCATATTAGGGAAAGAGTTTTCTCAACCGTGGTTTTATATCCATGTTGGTGTGTCCTTTGTGGACATTGTAACAAAACAAGTCTTGCAGGTGTTGTGCATGAGAATCATGGCAATTGGCTTTTTGGTTTTCATTGTATTTCCTATGCCGCTAATCCTTTGTTTGCATAGTTATTGGCTATTCGCCAACCGCTACATGCTGCGAGTGACGCCAATATCACTCACATTGCCCTCCATTCGGATAGTAAACAGGCGGTTGATTTAATTAACTCCCATGATGAGGTTTTTGATGACTTCTATAGTGAGATTATTACGGATTGTAGGGAGTTGCAGCTTTACTTCCGGATGAGGAGGCTCATCTTCACTAAAAGAGAGGACAACAAGGTGGCCGACAAGCTTGCCCATGAGTATAGGAGTAGGTGTAATACCCTGAATGTAATTAGGCATTTTTCCAATCCCCCTAATTATTGCCAGGATATTGTAATGGATGATTATATTAGGCTTTTTACCATTACTCTTTGATCTATTTAAGTTACTTTGTTCAACAAAAAAAAAAGATTAGGTAGCTATTTTAAAATCATTGAAAACAAAAACAATGAAAACTGAAGCTATTTTAAAATAATTCAAAACAAAAGAAAATCAAAAAGAAAAAAAAGCTGAAAAAAAAAACGTTGTAGGTGAGGTTTGAACCACACATGGAGAGATGCGATGGAGTCATTAATCACTATAACAATCAGCAAACCAAGCACGCAACACTATGTTTCATAAATGTCATCCATGCAAATATATTTTATCCTCAAATAATAGCATATTAGAATTCAACAACATGGGACTTTTTTCCCTAGACCCTGGGGGAGAGTCTCTCCTGCCCAGGCCCAGGGATGGCCCTTTACATAAAGGATCCAAGCAGTTACTATAATTTACGATTAGTTTATGTAAGAATTAGACTATTCTTCTTCACATTTGACCAAGCCATTACACAAATGATTCACAAACACAAAAATTACATTGTAAATAACCTTAACCACAAGGAACTTCAATTTTTTTCAGTTCGAACAGATTAAATTTTGGTAAAAAGTTATTACACTAGATTAGTATGAGCCTTGACTAGGAGTATCAGGCTCATCGTCACATGTAGGTGTGGTGTAATAAAATGGACCTACAACATATTTGGTCATACCCCTGTATGAAACTGAAGCCTGTCTTAGCTTCACTCCTTTCTTTCCACCTGCAAAATCTGTAGCTATATTACAGCTCGGATCTGGTGATGATACCAATCTCACAAGACAATCTTTAGGACTCATTTTTTTGCCATGAACACTCTTGTCCACCATCATGTTAAACTGCCCATCATCATCCGTAGCGTCGCTTCCATAGTATGCCAATCCTTTGTGTTCATCTAAACATGTAATTGATACCCTACAACCTGTTGGATGATTTAACATCAGGAATGGAACAGGTTTTATATTGTTTAACTAGTTATTAGGCCCGGGCTATGTTACGGGTAAGAAAAAATTTCATTTATTAATATAATACTTTATAATAATAATAATGAATACAACTTAGCCTAGTGGTTAAGACTTTAGTATATGTATGGGAGGTCTTGGGATCAAACCCTATACTATGCAATATCTAGATTTTTTTATTGTACATGGATTATATGAACTAAAACTCCCTAGGGAGAGCACCATTTAGCACATTTTCTTGTTTATACACGCCTTTTAATATATTTGTATAGATTTATATACTTATTTTAAATATAGGCAAGTTACAAGATAACATAATTCTTGTAAAGGCGTATTATTGTAAATAGGGATGGTAATCCAATCCGAATCCGACCCTAGTCCGCTCCGATCCGAAGGAAAAAATCCGACTTGACTCCGACAAAAAAGTAATCCGACTCCGACTCCGTTTAAAAAATCCGACTCCGAGTCGGAGGAGGGTCGGAGTCGGATCTCATAAAATAATCCGACATCCGAATCCGACTCCGACTTTGAGTCAATCAATCCTTTTTTCTTATTTATGTAATGTATTATTTATGTATAATCTGACTTTGACTTTCAGCCAGTTGTATTATATTGGATTTTCCCACAGAAAAAATGATTAAAAAATTGGAAGAAAAATAAGTCGGATCAGGTTCGGAGTCGGATGTTCGGATTTTAAGTCGGATGTCCGGATTTTAAGTCGGGTCGGATCTCAGAGTCGGATGTTCGGATTTTAGGTCGGATTCGGATTTTCAAAGTCGGATCTCGGAGTCGGAGTCGGACTCAGATTTAAAATCCGACTTTCTGTAGGGTCGGAGTCGGATTATGCATAATCCGGTCCAAGTCCGACCCGTTGCCATTCCTAATTGTAAAGTAACGTTGATCCTCAAAATACCAAGAATAAAAACTACTTAACTCCATCTAATCATAGATGGAAAGAATAAATATAATAGTCAAAAACTTTTCTAGTGAGTATAAAATTATAAGAATCAAAATTTTCGACCAAAGTTATTTTAGTTTCAATTCAAATAAGATTGTTGGAATGAATGTTATGTAGTCACCAAACGATTATAAAGTAGTAAAAAAAAAAAGTGGTTAAAAATCAAGACATGCCTTTTATAGGTTTAGCGCCTTCAACCCATTGATTCCAGCCTTGAGAGCAGTCTTGGCACTTAACTTTGCCACTCACATGCATCACCTTTGATTCATCCAACGTCGCTTCTGTTGTTTTGAGGGTGCACCCCAACAACACCATCATACACACAATAACTACATTCATCATCTCTCTCTTTATCTCTCTTGTTGACTTAATTGAGGTGCTTAATAAATAAAACTCTCATACAAGCCAAAACTGCTGTCTAATAGCGCGCAGATTTATATTGTATGAGTGGAAGGGTACTACTACTATCTCGACGTGCTGCCAATTAACCCATCACTATCTTGAAACGTATTTTTCAACCATGGAACCGACTCTGATTAATTATTCGGCTCATATATAATTAAGATAAGCTAATATGAGACTATAAAACCAATCTACACCTTTAGATCATTATAAATGGATGTTCAAGATGATTCCCGTGTTAGTAATGACATTTTTGTAATTAATCTAAAACTTATAGAACTGGTTTTCAGAATCTGTAAAAGTAAATCAAAAATTAGTAAATGTAGATAAAATCAATTGAAAAGTAGATAAAATTGAAGGAAAGTAAAGAAATTGGGAACCAGTTTGTTAAGTTCCAAAATTACGAAAAATGTCATTAATGACACGGAAAGCATCTAGACCATTCAATTTGATGATCTAAGTGCCTAGATTGATTCTATGTTATTATATTAGTTGTGATTCTCATAGAACCAATCTAGGCGCTTAGATTGATCATAATAGATGGACGCTCAAGATGCTTCTCGTTCATTAATAACATTTTTGTAATTAATTCAAATCTTACGAAATTGGTTTCCAACTTATGTAAAAGTAAAACAAAAATTAGTAAAAGTAGATGAAATCAATAGAAGTAAATAAATTGTTGGAAAGTAAAGAAAATGAGAAACAAATTGTAGAGTTGTAGAATTACGAAAAGTGGCATTAGTGACACAAATATCATCTAGACCATTCAATTTTGATGATCTAAGAGCTCGTCTATTTGTTCTCATTTTAAACTTGGTTCTCATCGAAACTTGGTTAATATACCTCCTCTGTTTCTCAATAAGTGACGCACTTTGAGCTAATTTCTAGTAAGAAGTACACCTCACTTTGATTATAGTTTTTACTAATATAAAAGGAAATTAAGCATGTGAATATAAAATATTCTTTGATTTGTTTTAATGAATATTTTCATAATATCAAATTTTGATAAATTTTACATCATTGTATTAATATTAAATGTAATAACCTCAAATAATAGTTAAGAAAATTGTACACGAAGATTCTTTACAGAAAAATTTGACATCCTTTTTATTTAGCAAACATTAAATAATCACGTGTATATCAGCATATATAATAAAATCCATTGATCAATAATATTTGCATCTTTTTCTAACTCAATTTAATTTTATTACAATATGAGTGAAGGTATATTTGTCTTTTTACATAGTAACGTAGATACCAAACTCTTTAAGAGTTGACTTAGAGATTTATTCTGTTCTATCTTAATTAGGAAAATAATTGTTGATTGTTACAAACTAGCTAACCCTTGACAATATTGATAATTGACCATGTATCGAATAATGGATATGTACAATATAATTATTTGGACATCAACTCTTGCTTGCACCAAGTGCACAATAAATTTATTGTACTTCCTCATTTTTAGAATTAAGTGAAACACTTCTCTTAAAACACTCTCACATCATAAAAGAGGTAAGTGTTTCACTTACTTAATTCGGAACAAATGAAGTTAAACTATTTCACTTTTAGGCTATGTTATGTTCAACTTATTTTAACTTAACTCTGAAAAAATAAGATAAGATAAGATAAAATAACATAACACAACATAACATAACATAACATAACATAACATAACATAACATAACATAACATAACATAACATAACATAACATAACATAACATAACGTAAAATCAAATAAGATAAGATAAGATCATATAAGATAAGATAATTTTTCAATTAATTTTAACTTATTTAAAAAAGAATAAAATAAGATAAGATTAAAAAAAAAGTTGAATCAAATGGATGGCTTTAAAGTCAAAACAAGTTAATTTTAGAGAAAATGTAACATCTTATCTTTCTTTCTTTTTTTTGAGGGGAAAAGTAAGCCAGCTAGATTAATTAAGGGACAAATTGTTCATAAGTACATAAGGAGCCACTTTCAGAGGGACATGATTTTCCCACACTTGTTCACATATGTAACATTTTATCAAAAATGAGTCATTTCTATTTAAGTGACAAATGACCTACTTTAGTTTAGAAAATTATCATTGTCTAACAATTTATTGTGCATCTATCTCAATTTAAAATTTGTATTTTTTGTATATGGAATATTGGCAGAAAAATAACTTTGTTTTTGTTTTTGTCTTTTTGCTAACTAGACAAGGAAAATTATATTCAACCAAAACCATTTACAACCCAACCATTCCCTAAGTGGCCTTAGGTGCGCAAACTAACTAGATTGGACTCTCCATAGCGCATTTAAGATGACGTAGGAAGGTTATTAGCGGATAAGTTCGATAACGAAATTCAACAAAAGAGCCTGAAATTGTAATGCCCCGACCTCTAAACATTATTTTTAAGTTAATTAATTCATTATTGGCAGCGGAACCTAGATGGTCGGTGCGCTACTGCCGTATTTTCCGTTCGAGAAAATACAAGGCAAACATTCGTTCATGACGCTAAACATATTATAGTTATTAAAATAAGCATCTTAATTATATTAATATAAATAGTTAAGCATAGATGATTACGTAGTTATAGTTAAACTAAGTTCGTGTTCTAGTGATCATAGATTTAGATTACATAACCAATATAGTTTTCATAATGTAAAGTAGCTGGCCATCCTCACTTCTACGCCATCCCGTCATCTTCATCAGTACCTAAAACCAAAAGCAACATCGTGAGCCGAAGCTCAGTAACATACTACCCTAACAGCGTAAATTCATTTCAATTCATTTTTTTTGCAAACAGGGAGAAGAGAATATAGTAAAACCTATTTCAAATTCGTAATGAAATAATAGGAAGGTAAACAATTATAAATAGCATCTTGATACTTCATAAGTTCCCATTATCTTTTCATCTTTTAGCTTGGTAACTGGCGAGTATAGACATGTGATGACCCTCAAGGAGCCCAGCTCCCTTTTTGGGTACACCGACGATCCTCAAGGAGCCCAGCTCCCTTTTTGGAAACACCACCATGCGATGATCCTCAAGGAGCCCCGCTCCCTTTTTGGATATACCGCTCGCACCAAAATAGCATGCGGTACCCCTCAAGGAGCCCAGCTCCCTTTTCGGGTGTACGGTGGGTGCGAAGGTACGTGCACGACCATAAAGTAGATAAGCGTAACATTATACTGCCAGAACCTCTTTTACTTTTATTTATCATGTTTCGTTCGTTTAGCATTCATCGGCATAAGCCGTAGATCTTTCATCAATCATACTTGAGCATCAATAACTCATAAGATCATCATTTACGAAAATCATTCAAAGGCAATTTAATCCCACAATCCATATAAGAATCACATTGCAAAATCATTAACATAATTATAAACATCATTTCATAAACACATTTCGAAGGGGATCGTGGGTGTTAGCAATAGATGTTACCTCGGTTCCTGCGTAATAACTTGAAAGCCGGGGGAGGCTGTAATATCCTTTCCGTTTAATCTAACCATGAAATGACGCAACAAAATATAAATATTTGATTTATTTTAACAATTGTCCTTTAGCTATTATTAATCCTTTTTATTATCGAAGATTGTTGTTGTCGCTACATATATTTATTATTTAAGCTTACGTTACTTCAGTTAATAGAATTATAATTAAACTCATCATTTGTTATACTACTAGGTATCTTATTCAATTTAATAAGTAAATTAGCTTCAATAAGTTTTATAATAATTTAAGTTATCGTAGCCCAACTAATCATAAATTACTAATATTCATTTATTATTTCTAGATTACCAGAATAATTTGACAACGAGTGTTACACAACTATATTTATTTAGTTTATAGAACAATTCATCAACTCAATTATGAAATATCTATTAAACTTAACAAACTAAGTATATGAATTTTATTAATTGGTTTAATTAAAACTAAAACCACACCTTAGGCCCATATTAATGAATTACACTTGGGCTCAAACTACAAAAGAAACCAAAGTTTTAAAACAGAAAACATGAAGAGGTTTCTTCATACCTCTCCTTAGTGAGCAGACCAAGAACAGGGGAGAAAAGAAGGGAGTGGAGCGGTGCACTGGAGCTCCGGCAGCAGCGGCACGGCAGCGTGGCTGGGGCGCGGGATTCCGGCGGTTCTAGCGTGGCTCCGCCGGCGCACGAGGAGAGAGAGCGAAACACGAGAGAGAGAGATGGGGCGCGAGAGGGAGAGAGAAGAAGACGAGCGGAGGTGCAGGCGAGAGGAGAGAGAAAAGCGGCGGTGGTTAGGTGTGTAGAGGCGGCAGCAACTGAGGGAGGACGGTGGTGCTGCGGCGGGGCTGTGGTGGCTGACTTCGAAAACAGAGGAGAGAGGGAAGTGGTGTGGGGCAAAAATGACGGAAATTTTGGGGTGGTTTTGGAGGCGTTTTTCCGGCGATGGTGGGTTGATTTCCGGCGAGGTGTTTTAAGATTGTGAATGGATGATAATGGGGGAGGCAACCATGGCTATTTATAGCCATTGTTGGGGTTTAATTTGTATGAATTGGGTGGGTTTGATTGTTGAAAAATATTGAATTTTTGGATGGGATTAGATTGAATTGTGGTTTTTAATTGAAGTATAGATTGTTTGTGCATAAGAATTCATGAGAGGAGTTAAAACTCAATTGTTGGGTATTTGGGTTGGTTTGTGAAGAAAATATGACATTGGGTTGAAACGTTGCTGAAAGTATTCTATTGTTGAGTTTTATTGTGCATAATAATCCATTTTGAGTTAGATATTCATGGGTTGAATTGAAATGCCATTGTTGGGTTGTTTGTGAAGGAAAATGAAAAATGGGTTGAATGTTGATGAAAACAGTTTCTACTGTTTTCTTTTCTTTTCTTTTCTTTTTCCTTTTTCTTTTCTTTTCTCTTTTTCTTTTCCTTTTTTATTTCAAATACTAACAAAGTTGTTCCAATATTATTGGATTAGTAGTGTATCTAATTTGTTTACTACTTTGTTTCCTTACTCTAATTTATGGTTAATGTTTAATCTACCATAACTTTATTATTATTTGTAACTTTAACGACTTAATTATCATTATGTGGTTATAGAGTAACAAAATTTCAATAATAACTTATGATTAAAGGAAAATTTTAACCACTAATTATTATTATATAATTTAAGCGAGTTTAAATTTTCGGGATATTACAGAAATGATTTTTACTAATCAGGCTTCCGGAGTCCGATTGCTTATTGTGATACCTTTCTGGAAGCAAAACGGGCCAACGAGTCAAACTCACTGCTATGCTATGACCTATAGGCTTTATAGGCCATCCGAGTTCGTTTAAGGCTCGAAATCAGCATTTTAATTATTTCCGGATTTTATTTTTTCCTTAATTTCGTATTAGGGTTTTGTGTTAAGTATTTAAACGTTATTAGGTCATTATTGGGAGGCAGTTTTTGACTTTTAATAATATCACATAGTTCCTACTCTGTTCTGGTGGATTTCGGAGTTTTTACAGATTTATCGCTTGTAAATCTGTTTGTTCTTGATCGAGATAAGCGCTTGCTTTTCTCCATATTTTCCGACTGCGTCATAAGATAATCAAAAACTGTACATTACTGACAAAAACTTTATACAATATTACTACTTCAGTCTCTTATCCACTGGATATCTCTGCCAGAGATCTTCCCGGGAGTAACCAACTGAATTCTCTTCATTACCAATACCTGAACTTTCTTGAAAACATGATCAGGAAGCTAGACATCTTTATTTCATAAAGTTTTATTTCTAGTTCACCAAATGAAATAGACTAATCCATTCAGAACATCACTAATTATACTTTTTCTAACATATGATCTGCTACTATTGCTAAGAAAAAGAATCATCCTCGTGTACAAAGTTTCGGAAGAATGAATCTTGAATCATATTTTAATGTGAAAGTATTGTGTCAGACCGTCTGACACAATATATTTGGTCGAACAACCACTCCTCTCTCTCAATGATGCACTAAACATCAAACTCAAATTTTTCCGGTGGATCAACTATCTGCATGTCGAACTCCAAATACTCCTTCAAGATCCAAACATGCAGAAACGTACTGTTGGAACATTTAGAGGGTATTGGTTTGATTCTCATATGGTTTTATACTAGAAGAGGAGGAGGTCTAGTATGCAAAAGATTAGAGTACACAAGTTGCAAATCACGTTGAAAACAAGGGAAAAACAGAAGCTGGTCGCGGGTCGCGACCTGGGGGCCGTCGCGGGTCGCGACCTGGGGGCCGTCGCGGGTCGCGACCTGGGGGCCGTCGCGGGTTGCGACCTGGGCCTCGCGACTCGCGAGAATCTTCGCGAGTCGCGACCTGTCTTCTGCCTTGGAACGTGAAAAGATGCCTTGACGGTTTTCAACCGTTGTGACGTGTATGTTTACCTTTTAATGACATTTAGGGTCCTTAAATCAGTAGATTAAAGGTCTTTAATCAGTGATTAAAAGGGGAGTTATGAAAGTAACCACTCTAATCTATGAAGGGTATATTTCCTATATAACCTTTGTGATTCCTATGAGGAAAGGGTTAGGAAAAATCAGAATTTTCTATACTCTCTAATCTTCTTGCTTTGCTTAAGAGAAACCTGCAAATTCTCTTGAGTGTTCTTCACAAACACAAAACACAAGTTCTTGTTGATTCACTTAAAGATCATCTAAGTGGATTGTTCTTCTCCATTGTATCTCATTAGTTATTTCGTGTTAAACCGGTGATCCTAGAGGGGCGAAATTAAACTAATAGGAAAGCGTAGTTTCCGTGCCTTGGAGTGGATATCCGGTTCTCTCATTGATCACACCTAACAATCTATTAGTTTAATTCTTCTCTTCTTTCTTTTCGGATATGGCTCAATCACTCATGGACATGACTATGAACTTCCAAAAGTTGGATAAGTTTGAGGGGTGGGTTATCGGAGGTGGCAAAAGAAGATGCATTCTTGTTGACCCTTGAATGTGGTGTAGTTTTTCAACACCCTATGCCACCACTCCCGGAGATGGAGAAGAATGAGCTTCAAGGAAGAGGATAAAGTGGGAGAATGATGACTACATTTGTGGGTCATATTCTCAACTCTCTACCGACCTTGTTGATCTCTACCAAAATGTGGAGAGTGCAAAGGAACTTTGGGATGCTCTTGAGGCCAAGTACATTTCGGAAGATGCTTCAAGTAAGAAATTCCTTGTTAGTAATTTTAATTCTTTTAAAATGACTAATGATCGGCCTATTATGGAGCAATTCCATGAGGTTCATCATATTTTGAACCAAATAAGATCACATGGTATGGTGATGGATGAGGCAATTGCGGTTGCCTCAATCATTACAAATTACCAAATTCTTGGAAAGATACAAAACATTTTTAAAACATAAAAAGGAAGACATGTCCATGGAGCAATTAGGAACTCATCTTCGTATTGAAGAGGGGATCCGGGCTCAAGATGGGGTTAAGGATACTACTAGTATTCCTAAATCTACCGTGAATTTGGTAGAGATTGGTGGGTCTAGTAAGACCAAGAAATCCAACAACAACAACTATAACAAAACCAATATTGCAACCAAGAAGAGGAAGAACCTCACTTGTTGGATATGCAATGGTCCTCATCTTAAGAGGGATTGTCCTTCTAACAAAGAAGAAGACAAAGAAGAACACAACCTAGTGTTGTTCAAAACCAAGGTAAAATGCACATGTTAATGTAATTGAAGAAATGCATTTTGTTGCTATGATTTCTGAAATTATGTGTGTGCAGGTTGATGATTCTTGGTGGATAGATTCGGGAGCCTCTAGACATGTGTGCAATAACAAGGATTTCTTCAAGTCTTTGAAAGATTTGGATGATGGTCCAATCTTGTATATGGGGAATGATTCTACGGTAAAGGCTAAAGATAGGCCAAGTAGAATTGTTGTTAACCTCGGGAAAGACTTTAACTCTCCGGGATGTTGTTATGTACCGGAAGTTAGGAAGAATCTTGTGTCGGAGGTCTTTGAATAAGTATGGTTTTAAAGTTGTTTTTGAGTCGGATAATTTGTATTTCCAAGGGTGGTATTTTGTTGGACAAGGTTTCTTTTGTAATGGAATGTTTAAATTTAGTATTGATAATAAAATTGGTACTAGTTCTATTTACATGCTTGATGTTTCTTCTCTATGGCACAATCGTTTATGTCATGTGAATTATCGTAGATTATATGACATGTCTAAAATGGGGTTATACCTCCTTTCGATTTAAAGTTAGAGAAGTGTCACACTTGCTGCTAAATAAAATTACAAAAAATCCTTATCCTAGTGTGACTAGACAAACGGTATTGCTTGAATTGGTGCATAGTGACATGTGTGACTTTCATAGTTCACCTTCTTTGGAAATAAAAAATATATTGTAACTTTTATTGATGATTTTTCAAGGTTTTGTTACATATATTTATTATTTACTAAAGATGAAGCACTAGAAAAGTTTAAGACCTTTAAAATCGAAGTGGAACTCCAACTTAATCAAAAGATTAAAAGACTTCGAACGGATAGGGGTGGTGAATATTATAATCCAAGTTATTTTAGTTCCATTGGTGTAATTCATGAAACAACCGCCCCATACTCACCTCAAAGTAATGGTATAGCGGAAAGGAAAAATAGGGTCCTAAAAGAAATGGTTAATACTATGCTTTCTAATTCGGGTCTTAATGACGGTTTTTGGGGTGATGCAATTTTAACTGCATGTTATATTTTAAATCGAGTTCCTAATAAAAGGAATAAGACTACCCCTTATGAACTTTGGTGTAATAAAAAGCCTAATCTCAATTACCTTAAGGTATGGGGTTGTAGGGCAATTGTCAAATTGACGGAACCTAAAAGGAAAACTTTAGGTGAAAAAGGAATTGATTGCATTTTTATAGGCTATGCGGTACATAGCAAAGCCTATAGGTTTTATGTCATTGAGCCCAATGACTTTGTCTCTATTCACTCTGTGATAGAGTCAAGGGATGCAATATTTGATGAGACTAGATTCTCATCGATTCCAAGACCAAAGGACATGATACCTAGTACTAGTTCCAATGTTGTAGATGACATTTCTAATGATCATGATACTACAACACCGGAAATTAGGAAAAGTAAAGAATTAGAAAAGAGAAATCTTTTGGACCGGATTTTTAACTATATTTAGTTGAACGGTCAAGGGAGTCAATTTTGACTCAAATTTCATATTGTTACAATATGGAGGAGGATCCTAGGCCTTTGATGAGGCTATGAAGTCTCATGATTCTGCTTTCTGGAAAGAGGCAGTGAATGATGAAATGGATTCTATAATGGGTAATACACTTGGATTTTAGCTAATTTACCTCCCGGTTGCAAACCCCTAGGTTGTAAATGGATTTTTGTAAGGAAAAAGAAAATCGATGGAACCATACTAAAACATAAGGCCCGGTTAGTGGTCCAAGGTTTTAGGCAAAGATATGGTATCGATTACTTTGATACTTATGCTCCAGTAGCTAGAATAGCTACTATTAGACTATTGATAGCATTAGCTGCGATTCATGGTCTAGTAATTCACCAAATGGATGTAAAAACTGCTTTTCTTAATGGTGAATTGGAGGAGGAAGTGTACATGAATCAACCTGAAGGGTTTGTGGTTAAAGGTCAAGAAACTAAAGTTTGCAAATTAGTTAGATCTTTGTATGGTCTTAAACAAGCACCTAAGCAATGGCATCAAAAATTTGATGAAGTTGTGTTGTCTAGTGGGTTCAAAATAAATCAGTCCGATAAGTGTGTATATAGCAAATTTGATAATAACGGTAAAGGAGTTATAATTTGCTTATATGTTGATGATATGCTTATTTTTGGGACTGATTTGGAACAAGTGGAAAAGACCAAAGTCTTTCTTTCCTCTAGCTTCTCCATGAAAGATTTGGGTGAAGCGGATGTTATTCTAGGTATTAGAATAATAAGAGGGAAAGGGTCGTTTTCTTTATCACAATCTCATTATATTGAGAAAGTGGTCAAGAGGTATAATGAGTCAAATTCGACTCATTTTGCTACTCCTATGGATCCTAGTATTCACTTGGTTCCGAGTAGTGGTACTCCAATTTCACAATTGGAGTATGCAAGCTTAATTGGAAGCTTGATGTATGCTATGACTAGCACTCGGCCGGATATAGCCTTTGCTATTGGCAAGCTCAGTAGGTATACTAGTAATCCTAGTATGTTGCATTGGCAAGCATTGAGAAGAGTGTTAAGGTACTTGAATAAGACCTTGGATTATGTCATAACTTACAAAAGAGAACCTTCTATCTTAGAAGGTTACTCGGATGCTAGTTGGATTTCGAATAAGGAAGATTATTCATCCACTAGTGGTTGGGTGTTTCTTCTTGGAGGAGGTGGGCATCCAAGAAGCAAACATGTATAACGGATTCCACTATGGCATCGGAATTCATTGCTTTGGCTTCTTGTTGCCAAGAAGCGGAATGGCTAAGGAATGTGTTGAGTGAGGTGGACTTATGGGTAAACCATGTCACCTCTTGCTATCCATTGTGATAGTGCATCAACCATAGCTAAAGCATATAGTGAAGTCTACAATGGCAAGTCAAGGCACATTGGAGTTAGACATAGCTATGTGCGGGAAATGATAAGGAATAGTTGTATAACTATTAATTTTGTTCGGTCTAGTTTGAACTTGGCGGATACGTTTACAAAACCGTTGTCAAGGGAACTAGTGAACAAAATGAACAAAGGGATGGGTCTTAAGCCTATTGATCAACCTATGGTGAAGGAAAACTCTATTTGATGTCTAATACAACGTTAGATCTCAAATTCAAGGAGGATAGTACTTCTCTAAGAGGTTGGGAGCACTTGTTTAATACATCCCGAGGTTAGTGCTTGTTGCTACAATGTTAAGAGGTTGAATTTATTCTTAATAAATCTTTTATAAGTGCTCAATTGTAGGAGCATGTTCGGAAAGATTTACCTTATGAAGCTAGAAGTTTGGCCGCTTCATCAAGTCTAAGGCTTGACTTGGAATGCTTATGAATGGATATGGACACCAAGGCTTCATAGGTGTCGGAGGTTTAAGAACCTAGTTTTATGTTTGTGTGTATTAGTAACTTCAATAATTTGTAATGGTTATATGATTCAAAGCTTTGTCTATCATTATGATCAAATTATTGTAAAGTTACTTTTACTAAATGGAAATTCAATCGTTAGATATTTCCATGATGCATGAACATGTGTTTGTGATTTATAGCAAGTTGAAAATTTTTGAACATTACCCTATAAATGGGAGAAGGATTGTTGGAACATTTATAGGGTAATGGGTTTGATTCTCATTTGGTTTTATACTAGAAGAGGAGGTGGTCTAGTATGCAAAAGATTAGAGTACACAAGTTGCAAATCACGTTGAAAACAAGGGGAAAACAGAAGTTGGTCACGGGTCGCGACCTGGGCCTCGCGACTCGCGAGCTTCTTCGCGAGTCGCGACCTGTCTTCTGCCTTGGAACGTGAAAAGATGCCTTGACGGTTTTCAACCGTTGTGATGTGTACGTTTACCTTTTAATGACATTTAGGATCCTTAAATCAGTAGATTAAAGGTCTTTAATCAGTGATTAAAAGGGGGGTTATGAAAGTAACCACTCTAATCTATGAAGGATATATTTCCTATATAACCTTTGTGATTCCTATGAGGAAAGGTTTAGGAAAAATTAGAATTTTCTATACTCTCTAATCTTCTTGCTTTGCTTAAGAGAAACCTTGCAAACTTCTCTTGAGTGTTCTTCACAAACACAAAACACAAGTTCTTGTTGATTCACTTAGAAGATCATCTAAGTGGATTGTTCTCTCGATTGTATCTCAATAGTTATTTCGTGGTAACAAAGTGATCCTAGAGGGGCGAAATTAAATTAATAGGAAACCGTAGTTTCCGTGCCTTGGAGTGGGATATCCGGTTCTCTCATTGATCACACCTAACAGAAACTGGAGAACATGTAAGATGTAACCAGGTTTAGTTGTATTATTACAACTATCCATGACACAAATTAAATTTAAAGGTTAGGATACATAATTACATACTTGATAGTGTTGTGGTTGGATCTGCGAATGTTGGGTTTTGTCATGAATGTCAAAGAAAGGTTTTGACAACACTATCAAAAATTCATTAGTTACTATAGAGGACGATGGCGACATAGGTTGTGGTGGTGTTATTTCTTTCATTTTTTTTTTGTTTATTGTTTGAGTTGAATGTTTTCAGTTGGTTTATTTTTCTTTTATTTACTCGAATTTTTCTTTTCAGTTAGTCCAATTATTCTTTTAGTTACTGCTTATAATGTTTCAGTTGATTTCTTTTTTATTTCAGTTGATGTCTTTCACTTGTTTTTTATAGGTTTCAATTAATTGATTTATTATTTCAGTTCATTGGTCTATTCTTTCAGTTGGTTGGTTTATGCTTTCATTTGATGTTGTTTTTCTTTCATTTAGACATTTCTACCTTTTATTTGGTATTTTTGATTTTTGTTTTTCTTTGATTTTTTGATGTTTTCAGTTAATTATTGTATTCTTTCAGTTGAAACCAACTGAACAAAAATTGGAACCAACTGAAAAAAAATTGGAACCAACTGCACAAAAAGTGAAAGCAACTGAATTTTTTTTGAAACCAACTGAAAAAAACTGAAACCAACTGAAAGTCGACCGACCAAATATTATGGTCGGACGCGTGTGACCTAGTACCTTGTCAATTTTAATTCCATTAAGAAATCTTCCAGCATAATTACATTTGAAAAAATAGATGTCCATGTGATTATATCCCATTTTTCACATAATTGGCATTGAGCTGCATGTATTAAACACACATAAGCTTATCAGCAGTTCTAAGCTTTGTTGTATCACAAGTCAGCTTATAACTCTATGCTTTGGAATTAGGAAAAATTGTTAGAAACTACCTATTAAAAACACTTTTTAAAAAAAAAACTACCTTATATCATGTTTATTTTACAAAACTACCTTATAAGTGGAAAAACTTTAAAAAGAACTACCAAATTCATAATTTTCTAACTATGGTTAACTACTCCCTCCAATTATCCCTCTAATATAAGATTATGAAAATACCCCCTAAATTCAGTAAGTTACAATTACGATATCATCATTTTCTTGATCACTTGATGCTCTATCTCTCAAATATACATGTGGCAAGCACAAGCACACCTTCTCTCCCCCAAAAGTCAATCCCAAAAACAAACCAGCAGTAAAAGTGTCTAGTAGAGCAAGCTTTGCACCATCATCAAACCATATTCTTCATCATCATGAACGACATCAATTCATGACCCAAAACCCAATTTCTATCTGCTTTTGTTACTCATAATGAAGAATTAATTGGTGAAGCAAAAGGTTGGGAGAAGAAATTACACAAACGATTTAAGGGGTATTCAATAGTTTAACGCTCCTGTGAGGGAAATTAGCAAAGAGGGGTTGGGGTAGTTTAGTAATCTTATATTAGAGTGATAATTGGAGGAAATAGTTAACCATGGTTAGTAAATTCTGAATTTGGTAGTGCTTTTTAAAGTTTTTTCACTTATAAGGTAGTTTTGTAAAATAAAAATGATATAAGGTAGTTTTTTTAAAAAAAGTGCCTTTATTAGGTAGTTTCTAACAATTTTTCCTTGGAATTAAGAGCCTATTCCAAATGAATTTATCCCACTACACTTTTTCGTAATCTCCTATCATTTTTTATACATTATGTTCGAAATATTGAAACTAGGAAGACTAGCTAATTCCTGTTGTGAGACATAAACTTTAGCTTTTCCTTGATCTTGCGAATCTGTTCCAAATACCAACAACTAGGGGTGTTAACGAGCCGAGCCGAGACCGAACAGGGCCATGCTCGGCTCGGCTCGAGATCGTGAGGGTCCGAGCTCGGCTCGAGCTCGAAGCTCGTCGAGCTCGAAAATCCGGGCTCGGCTCGAGCTCGAGAAAAGAAAAATTCGGCTCGGCTCGAGGCTCGGCTTGAAAAAGCTCGAGAATGTTTCTGCTACATTTCAGCACGAAATGCATCGAATATCTAGTTTTTTTCCAACGAACGAAATGCATACTTTAAACTTCGAATTCAGATTAGATAGAAAAACTTAGAATTCATCATACTATGGCACATAAATTCAGATTAAATCGAAAAAAACAAAAAAATTAACGAAAACAAGTGGAACACTACCTGTCATCCTGCTCGCCGGCGAAGAAGATGTTGCTCGCCGGCGAAGAAGATGTTGCTCGCCGCCGCAGACTGCTTCTCGCCACCAAGAAAACCGATGCACGCGGTTGCCGTCGAAGTTTCGCCGTCCGGTCTGGTACTCGAGATTGGGGTTTAGGGTTTTTCGAAAACCGTTGAAGAAGAACGGTTAAAATCTGAATGTTGGCGTTTAACTTTCCATTATTTCTTTTTGGTGTTTCAATGGTTTGTTTTGTTTTACATTTTATTTGGGCTGAGAAAAAAGCCCTTAGTTTGTATTTTTTAATTGGGCTAAAACTTTTAAATTTGTATATATTTTTAAAGTGGACTTGAAATTAAAATTCAAGTTGGGTTAAAAATCAATGTACAAAACTTTTACTTTAAAATTTTTCGAACATGTTTGCGAGCTTTCGAGCCGAACTCTACTAGGCTCAGGCTTGGCTCGTTAAGGTCATGAGCCGATCTCGAACTCAAGCCGAGCCCTCTCGAGCCGAGCTTTGACCGAGCTTTGACCGAGCCGAGCTCGAACAGTTTGCGAGCCACCCTGGCTCATTAACACCCCTACCAACAACTATCTAGTGGTGAATATAATCCCACTGGTCTTCAGATTTCAAATAATTAACATCATTAACCCATTTTATTCATAAGTTGTCTTGCTTTGTAGTAATGGCCCAGACATACATAGAAAGAGTTGTTTTGTGCCAAATAATCCTCTTGATACCAAGCCCCCCTTCCTGCTTAGGGATGCATATCTTGTGCCAAGCAGTATTACCTGGTTTGCTACTAAACCCATTCCCACTCCATAGAATGACCTACACGCTCTATTTCTCTCAACACAACCTTCGGAAGAATAAACACTTGAGACTAATACGCATGAATACTATTCAGAACATAATTAACAAGCTAAATTCTTCCGGCATATGATAAATTTCTACTACAAACTTTTTATCCTTGCTGCCATTTTCTCCACATACAATATCCCACAATCATCAATATTGATCTTCTTGGCACAAATAGGTACCTTCAGGTATTGATAGGTTGTCGTACACCTGTCAAAAATAATTCTTGCAAAACCTTCTACCAATGTAGTAGGGTAAGTAGGGTCAAATCCACAGAGTAATGGTCGTTTTAATCTAGTTTCTAAGGTGTAGAGGAACTAAACAAGATCACAAAAATTTAAATTAAAGTTCTAAACTAATCAAACTATGAAAAGCAAACTAAAAAGGATCTAAGATAATGGTCACCATGTTTATAACTATAATCTATCAAAATATCATCAATAGTCCAATTAATCAGATATCTAGAGCACGTGTTAATCCTACGGTCGAGTCTTAACGCTCTCAAATCAACATATGCTAGTATACGGTCGCTCAACATAATCAGATTTGCTAATTTTAGGTAAGGCTCTAAAGAGTACTATCTCTCGATCTATGACTCGATATTAGCAATATTTAATCAGAAAATTGATCAGATTGCAAGATTAACAATAAAAACAATAAACAATTAGAGAAATAAGTAACTAATCAAACCATCAATAAATATCAATAAATAATCATATCATATAAACATGAATTCCCAAACCCTAGAAATAAAAACTACTCTATCATGAAATAAATAATGAAATCTAAATTTACAAAGAAAAGCATAATCAAAGAAATTAAGGAAAGAAACTAATGAAACTCATGAATTAATGAAGAAAGAATAAAAACTAGGGTTTACATCTAAAAACTAAAGAGAAAGAGATGAGAAAACTAAACTAAAACTAAGAATAAGAAAATAACGTCAAAAAAAAGGAGGGAGAGAAGAGATATTTCTAATCTAAATAATATTCAATAATCTATGACTAGGAAAGTAATTTACAAGATAAGAAAAGTTTTGAATATATGATTAAATGGGCGGAATAGTGATCCGCGCGTACGCGTGGCAGATTCCTACAGGATCAGTGCAATCTTCCGAAAGGCATAACCCCTTGAATAGAAGTTCATTGGAAATATCTTCAAGTCTAGTTTCTAAATATGATGGAATTATTCAATTCTAAGAAGCACATAAAAAGTTATGATCAGAAGAGTAGACGTGACTCCTTTTCACATTTATTCTAATGATTTTCCTCTTTGTTTTTGCTCAAACTCATACTATGACATATCTATGACGACCCTTATGCATTGTAGCTTCCTTCCAAGTGCTCCTAATCCTCAAGTTTAGCTAATCATACTCCAAATACGTCCTCAATGCCTAAAATTCATCAAAAATAAGAAAACGTATTGAATAGGAGTAGAAAAGCATAACTTAAGAATATAATGCAACAATGAACCTAAATATGAAACTAAATGCTCTAAAAATGCAACCTAAATGCACCTAAAAACAATATATAAATATGACTTATAAAACTCCCCCAAGCTAAACCATTGTTTGTCCTCAAGCAATAAGACATAGACACAGAAAAAGTAAGACAACCTACAATATAGAACTACAACAGAGCTAAACACTGAATTGAAAACAAGAGAGATATAATCACAATACAAACTAAGCATCAAAAACAACCTCAAACAAAGGCGCATAGCATGTCATGTATCGCAATCGACTCTCTAATCATACCAGATATCATCTCTTTCAAACTGGATTTAACCAAACCTGACAAACCTCACTATAGTCATGTGCGTTCAAATCTCTCATGTGTTTAAAGCATAAATGATGACACTCAACCCAATCAAGTCGACTCAGATGAAGCAAATACTACTCTTTAACTTTGACTTTTTGACTCACTTAATACTCAACAATACAATACATAATGATCAATAGGACTTTTAAGGGTATAATGGGGCTGAGGTTAAAGGTATGGAAAATAATTTGGAAATTGTGGTGAAGAAAACCAATATGGGGGAGCATCATATAACAAAAACATGATCATGAAAGGTCATAACTCCATGCAACAACCATCGATTTCCAAATATAATCAACTACACTTTTCACTCAAAAAATTCAATCATAATCCATTTTGTTTCTCTTTATTCACAACTTTTTTTTCACTTCTTTTTCATTTCATTTTTCAATATTTTTCATTCCTTTTTTAAAACTTTCAATTCAATTTCCAAGCTCACTAAGCATATTTTTCCATCCTTCTAAACCACCAATAGAGCACTTCAATCCAATACAAACCAGACCAAAACTAATATTCATTCCCCCAAGCTAGGCTTGAGACAAGAATCAAATGTGGCCAATGGCTTGTAATGTAGGCATCAATCAAACAAAGTCAGAAAAGGCTCAGCGGGTTTAGAGGAAGTATAATACAAAAATGAGAATAACTTTGGAACTAAGATCATCAAATGAAACGTCTCAATCATATCAAAATGTATGCACTATCAAATATTAAGGAGTACCAAGTCAAAGTCAAGATCAATGCAACAACAAGGAACTAATCACACATGAAAAAATAGAACTGACACAAATACGTCAGTTTACAGGCACAAAAGCTCACTTAGGTTAAGGTGTCTGCATAGTAACGTTAAATCGAGCCAGATAGAGATCAATCAATCTTACCACAAACAATCAATTGCGAAACAATCGTGCTATAAAGTATCATGAACATGATGAGTAACACTTTTGAATTGTAGTAAGATATCAACAAGGTTCTCAAAAAGTGTCAGCAATAGTCCCATAGATGCAACTAAAATGAGATGAAGTCTAAATAAGATGATATATGCAGATGCAACTAAGAAAGCAGTACAATTTTTTTGGTTACACGTAAACTCCCACTCCTCGTGAGTGGTACAAATCGTGCAACATCCTATGAAAGGAAAAAAAATCTATACTAGAAATCAAATAAAGGATAGAATATCCCTCCCCCAAGCTAGAATTTGCCGTATTCTTACTGCAGAAACCAGTTTAGAGAAAGAACAATATCGAACCCCAACAATCATTCAACACCAAAGTCTCGTACCAAGAGCCAAAACACACCACGAAAACCATACACAAACTCCAACAATCTAAAAATTATTCAATCAATGTGTTCAAAAGATTCTCACAAGAGGGCATCAAAATAAAAATCCAAGCAAAAATTTAGAATGAAAATAAATAATAGTTACAAGTGAAAATAAATGCTTATTGTCCAAGTGATTGGGAAGAAGAGTCAAATATGCTCGAAAATCATGTCGTAATGCTTCACAAAGGCGAACTTGAACTTATTTGGTGCCTACTTGACAAAATATTGTAACCATCATCAATCAAATTATAAAGAAGTGGTAATCAAGGATGTCTTGGCCTAGTGGTTAAGATTGAGGTGCTGTGAACAATAGGTCACAGGTTCGAATCCCCCCTCCCCTTCTTTGTACTTTGTACCGCCTTTGTGGCTCATATGGATCAAAAAAAAAATTATAAAGAAGTGGTAAGAGAATGAGAAACAATTAATAAAAAAAGAAAATTAAAAAGAAAAGATGAAAAAATAAAGAGAAAAAAGAATCATAATTCAATGATGAACAAAACAAAAAAAAAGGAAGAAAAATAAAGAAAACAAGAAACGAAGAGAGAAGCATGGGTGGTTAGTTGGGATTGGTAAAGGATTGATCGCACCTTTGACCCGATTAAAATTCTCCTGCTATCTTCCGAGGCCATTCTCTCACCAACTTGATTGTTTGCCAGCCAATCAGAGAAATTAACCCTCAAATCCACTTGTTGTTAAAGTAATTGCACAGAAGATCTCGGAGAAATAATTTCCTCCTAAATTTCGAATAATTTTCAATTTCTAAGAGTGATATTCCTAGAACTGAATCAATAGGCTGCAGATTTTTGGCCTAAGAGTTTGATATCGGTCCGTTCCTTTTCTCCGATGGTGATCCCGCCTAATCTGCCTTCGTCTGAGCTTTAGGTTTTCTTGACATGACTACTGACGTACATTGTATGTAGAGAGAAGAGCGCAAATTAATGTTCTTTATTTGGAAAGGAAAGTAACTTATAAATATGCATTTTTTTTGTGAGAAACTACTCAATAAAAATATGAAGCATTATAAATTTTTTTATGCTAAAAAGGTATCAATAGCTGGATTTCGATAGGTTGACTATGTTTCCAACATTGACTCTTAGAGTATATCCAATGGTTAGACTCTTCAAAGGGTTTATCAAATACTATATTAATTTCTCTCTCCTCCACATCACTCATACCCAATCTACTCAAAAACCTCTATTTTCTTACTCCCAATGGTTAGACCAATTTTTGTGGTCATCAAATTCCTCTCCTACTATTTACCATACCCCATTATATTTTCTCTCTCCTTATCAATTTGATTCATCTCAATTCTTCACCATATTTATCATTTTGGAGTAATTATAATATTTATAATTTTTTTATTTGTATCATAACTAATTATTTATGTTAATCAAAATTATTTAAAAATCTTCTTCAAATTATATGAATGAAAAATTAAGTACAAGAAAATTATTTCATTTAATCAAACATTAATACATAGATGTTTTACTAGACATTACCGACTTTTCTTAAATAAAGATTGATACACCATATTTAAAAAATATAAATAACACAACACCTTAACTAGTTTGCTCGTTGTTTAGCCCGAATTTAAGCCAAATATTTTCTACGAGATCCAATTTGAGTCGTCTATGCATAGCTTGATCACGGACGCGATCCCTATTGTTCATGAATGTCTGCAAATTTCCGATGCGATTATCACTATTATGATATATAAAAGGTTCATCGGCGTTTTGTCGTCGGCTTGAGGATGGGCGAAAATCTTGGTCATAATCATGTGGATCAAAACGAAGGGAGTACGAATCTCGTTCATCTTCAGTTATCATGTTATGTATTATAATGCAAGCAAACATTATTTTTCCTAGCATATATTTATCACGAGCTAATGCTGGTTGACGAATTATTGCAAAACGAGCTTGTAATACTCCAAATGCACGCTCCACATCCTTTCGTTTGCTCTCTTGCTTTTGGGCAAAAAGGCTTTCCTTCTCATTCAATGGAAGAGATATTGTGGGAATAAACGCGGCCCATTGAGGATATATACCATCTGTTAGGTAATAACCCATGTCGTACTGGTGGCCGTTGATAACATAGTTTACTGGAGGTGCACGACCTTCAAATACATCGTTAAATATTGGAGATCTATCAAGAACATTTATATCATTGCACCTACCTGGTGTTCCAAAGAAAGCATGCCAGATCCACAAATCATATGACGCAATAGCTTCGAGAACTAAAGTTGGCTTACCAGCTCTTCCCGAATAGAGTCCTTTAAATTGTAGTGGACAATTTTTCCATCGCCAATGCATGCAATCAATAGAACCCATCATTCCGGAAATCCTCTTTCCTCACCTGCATATAACAATCTCGTTAAATCTGTTTCATTAGGTCTTCTTAAGTATTCGTCACCAAACTCGGCAACCACACCTCAACAAAATGTTGTAGTGAATCTCTAGCAAGAGAGCCACTTATTTTAAGATAATCGTCCACTGAATCTGCTGATGTGGCATATGCTAACAACCTTATAGCCGCAGTGCACTTTAGCAATGCTGATGCACCAAGTCTCCCTGTGGCATCTGGCCTTTGTTGGAAGAACGTGTTCTTATTAATCAGCACGTCTACTATACGAAGGAAAACATGTTTTTGCATGCGAAATCGGCGGCGAAATAATCGTGGGGGTAGAGGGCATTGTCGGCAAAGTAGTCGTTCCATAAGCGAGTGTGTGCATCCACACGATTTCGATCAACTTGTTGCCTAGGTGCCCTAGGAACTTGAGTTACCATTGCATATACTTCAGTTGGATTAGCCAAAATGAAGGGCTCCATCATTTGGTCCATCATACGATTTGCACGTCTACGTCTTCCAAAACGCTGCATGTAGTCATTGTTTTGTTCTTCTGCTATATGATCTGGTGGAATAAAATTGACATCATCGGAACTAGAAGAATTTGAAGATGAAATGAAACTATTATAACTTGATTCAGATGACATTATAGAGAATTTATTTGATGCTACAAGAATAGATATTGTGTGGAAAGCTGAGTATATTGAAGTATAAAGCATTGTGAAGTAAATATATAGAAAAGGTGAGGAGCAATAATACACTGAATATCAAATTGAATTGTCTTTTCATTTCAGAGCAATAATACACTAAATATAGCAATTGAATTGTCACTTCATTTCAGAGCAATAATGCATTGAAGAAAGCAAGTAAAAAGTTATTTCACTACAGTATTTATCAGAGCAATAATGCACTGAAGAAAGCAATTGAATGGTCATTTCACCACAGAGCAATAATGCACTGAAGAAAGCAATTGAATGGTCATTTCACCACAGTATTTATCAGAGCAATAATACACTGAAAAAAACAATTGAATGGTCATTTCACCACAGTATTTATCAGAGCAATAATACACTGAAGAAAACAACTAAAAAGACTTCTTATTTGAAATTAACTTTTACTAAATACGTTAATAGAGTTTACATATATTAGAACAACAATTAAAAACACCACTACTAAATTCATAATTCAACAACTAAATACACACACCTACGAATTTAAAATTACATTAATAAATGAGATCACATCTCATGGAAATAAAACTTTCACTAAATGACTCTTTAAATTTTCCTCTTCTTCAGTTAAGTAGTCCTTTGATGCAAGCACTTTGAATAATTCCAAATTGATCTTCCTTTGTTTCATAGAAACTTTCCTATTTTCCAACAACACCCTCTCATTTTGAGCTTCCCTTTCGAATTTCAACCTCTCAATTTGTGATTCTCTTTCATACTTCAGCCTAGTTAGTTCCATTTCAGTTTCTAAATTTTTTGATAAATTTATTTTCTCAATATTATCCACCCATTGTTGGAATGCTTCTGATGGCATGTTCACAACTTTTCCCTTTCCCTTATTTTTTGTGGACCCATCGCTTGGTGTTTGGACAGAACACCCTATATCACCACTAGTTGGTGTATTTGGGTCAGTTGAAGTGGAGTAATTTCCTGTTTCATTAATCCTCCACCTCTTTGAACCACTTTCTTGAGTTGTTGCCTTCTTCTTGCACTTGTTAACAATATCCCCATAAGGCTTCCATACATCACAACTCTTAAGAATTTCCCAACAATGTCGGTCATTAAAATCCCTATGGTGAGGCTTGTTGTCACTCTTGTAAATAGCATAAGCTGTCTTCATAACATCATCATCGCATTCACCACTTTTTCTCCTTGACTCTGCTTGAGCAAATGCACCAACAAATTTCGATACACTAGCATTTATTCGTTTCCAACGACTTCTTAGAGGATCTAATTCCCTTTCTTTTAATAGATCAGTTTCTCTCATCCCTTCAGCTCTTTCTGCCCACATTTTGTTTCTGTATACTCTAACCTGCTCATACATATTTGTAATTCTACCCCAAAAGGTCTCTCCATTTTGTTTAGTATTTTGAAACTTGTCAGTACTCACCTGAAGCCAAGACTTTACTAGAACTTCTTCTTCAGCTTCAGACCAATATTTTCTTTGTCCCTTTTCAACTTGTGACTCTCCACCTTCAGCATTATTTTCATCATTTTCTTCTTCTTCATTAGCGTCGTCACCTTCAACAGATGGAGCACGGGTATGATATGAACTATTGAAGTTCGGAAGTGAACGTCCACCTTGTGATGTTTGAAAATGTTGGGACGTAGGAAAAATTGTTTCATCTACAGAAATATGATTTGGGATAACAAAATTTTGTTGTGAAGGAGGCAATTGGGAGAAAGAACTAGGATTAGAGAAACTTATATTTTGTGACGGATATAGTTGGGAATACTGAGTAGCAGAACTCATATTTTGCATTCCGTAATTTGGATATTGTGGAAAGTTTTGTGAACTGGGTTCAACATAATTATTGAGATCAATTTGAGAATTACAAAAAGATTGCAAATTTGGATTAATTTGGGGTTGTGGAGTGTTTTTGGATTTTTGTTGGTTTTTTTTCCTCCCATTTTTTGGATTCATATCTTAAATAAGTGTTTAATGAAAAAGAGGTGTATGAAAAATATATGGAAATACCTCAATATTAGGCTCTATTTATAGAGAATAGAAAAATAGAGCTGTTGGTAAAGTTTTTTTTTTTAAATTTAATTTTTAATTATTAAATATGACCGTTATTGTAAAAAGGGTCAAAAAAAGCATGAACAAATTGGCTCACAATCTCAACCATTCATCACAATCAATTATCAACCTTTAGATCTAAATACACAATCCCCATGAACCATTTATACTTTGCCACTTGTCACACCCAATTGATGCTTTTCAGATTTTTTCCTTTGGTAAACCGTTCATATTTGTGAACTGGGCAACGCCCTCTCTCCTCCCTTTTTTTCTCTCTCTTAATTGTTTATTGTTTTTTTAGCATTCTCTCTCCTCATAAACTGTCAGAGGACCAACCATTGGATATACTCTTACATGCCAAACACTTGATTTTTCAATACCCTTTTTCACTCATTTTCCTTCTCTTCTTGGCGTGATTTTTCACCTCCCCTTCTTAGATTAAGTCCTTTTTTACGGGACATAAAATCGTAAAAAAAGCGGTGTGCTTAGTATTAGATTTTGCCATTGAAGATAAAAATTGAGCAGGTTTTTTTTATTGTGCCCATATGAATAATCATATTTTCGTGTGCTATGGCTATTTGAATGAGTAAGGGAATAATTTTGTTAAAACGAGAGAGAAATGAGAGACGTATAAGAGCACCATTTGTGATAATGATAAAAATAAGATCAATTATCTCTCTCTTCACTACATCTCTCTTAAAATATTATCCTATAATATTTTTCCAATTATTCCTCTTAACAATGATCAAAAAGATAAAAGATCGTCCTCGATTTTATAAAAAATAAAAGTGTGTCAATAATATACCAAATCGGATCTCTATTTATAGATCTCGGAGAGATATAGATGTTTGTAATTTTATTTTATTGTCTCACATGGAAATTTTTTAATTAAAGCATTTAAAAATGGACAAACAATTCCTTTCCTAGAGTAACTTTGTACTTCTTAGAAAAGTGTATCGAGATAGAGAGAACACGTGCCTCTTCAGCTTCATCTCATCCTTTTAGACTCCCTTCCCGAACCCTAAACCTTCTGGCTTTCCCTACGGCCGGGGCGACCGCGCTTCTCTCATCCAGCCCTGCGGTAGTGGCGACCGTGCTTCTCTCATCCGGCATGCGCCACCGCAGGGTCAACATCCCTTCCCAATGCTTTTCGTTTTATCTCTTCACTCCCTTCCCTAATTTCTCTTTCTTTCAATTTTCAAAATTCTTCTCTTAATTAGTTTTCTCTAATTAGAATTCAAATCAAAGTTCTCAAGGCGTAACTATTAGAATTCCCCTTCTTTGCAGTGGTTGGGTTATTGTTTCGGGATTTCAGGTGGTATTTTCGTGGACATTTTTAGGAGTTGGTCAATTTGGAGTTTAAGTACAAGAATTCAAATCAAAGATAAGGTTTTTCAAATGGAGTTAAGTAATTATTTTTACAAATTGGTGAGTTCTTTAAAAATCGAAAAAGATGGATTAATTATCCAATTAAGTTAAATGAATGGGTTTCCGCTATACTAAATGGGTTTTTCAAACTTGATTGAATTCGAATACTCTAAGTGATTTGATCACCTTTGGTGGAAAATTCAGTTTGGTTATAATAGTAGCTAAGTGTTGAGGCTAATGGAAAAAGGTTGATTTGCGTCGGACTCGGGACCCCTATTTGTGTCGGACTTGAGCCCGACGGCACAGGTCTCGACGCAGATGACCAATCAATGATGTGCGTCGAATGCAGAAACGACGCAGATCTTCATCTATTTGCGTCACACCTTGTATACGGTGCGACGCATATGGCTCTCCTAGCCCAACACAGAGCTTCAGAAGGTAATGTGCGTCGCACATTGCCTAGGGTGCGACGCAGCTGAGTGATTTGCGTCGCACCATGGGCACGTGCGACGAAAATTGCTATTTCTAATTAAAAATAATAATTTTATGAACTAGGCTATACTGCATTCGACGAAAAACAAAAACGCCCTCAAAAAGCAACAAAAAACGATTTTGAATTAGTAGAAGAAGCGAACACAAAAGAATAAACCAAAAAAATTCCATAATTTCATAATTTACAACTTCAACACAAAACAATAAACCAACAAAATTCCATAATTCCATAATTTACAACTCGAACACAAAACAACAATAAACCAACAAAATTCCTAAAATTGGAAACAACAACGAAAAGGGGAATAAAAATCATCACAAAAAAGCGAAACTGATTATGGAAGAAGCGAAACCAGGAAGATCTAGAGGAGAGAGAATTCCAGAAAAACCTAGTGCCTTCTAACGCACAAAAAGCACCTAACTTCAATTTCCGACGAAGAAGACTTCCAGAAAAAACATAAACAGATCTGCAAATGAAAATAAGAAAAAAAAACAGAAGGACATAATTTTCAGATGCATAAAACTCGAAGACAGAAAATTAAAATGCCAAAATTAAAACAGTAAATTAGATCTAAAAACTGAAAAAATGAAAAAACAAAAAAACGAAATTGTAGATCTGAAAATAGAAAATTGTAGACTACGA
The DNA here is from genome assembly GCF_026745355.1 of Beta vulgaris subsp. vulgaris. NCBI lineage: Eukaryota > Viridiplantae > Streptophyta > Magnoliopsida > Caryophyllales > Amaranthaceae > Beta > Beta vulgaris. The sequence continues at coordinate 10,978,254 of NC_079210.1, forward strand.
AATTATAAAATCATATTGAAGAATTAAAAAAAAACCGAACCTGTCAAAGTGAGAGAGAAAGAGTGTTCGTTCATATCAAACTCGAAGAATTCATCCATCGCGGTGGCATATCAAACAGATAATTTCGTTGTTCGTTGTTATAGAACGTTGTTCGCGGTTCTCTTTTCGCTTGAGGAGAAAGAGATAGAGTGAGGGAGAGAGAGAGGGGGGGGGTTTCGATGCGTTTAGGGTTTGAGGGTGAGAGAGAGAGAGAGGGGGGGTTGAGGCTTTGAGGGTTTGAGGGTGAGAGAGAGATACAGCGATGTGCGTTAGAAGGCGCTAGGTTTAAGAAAGTGAGTTGCAATTTTTGGGATGATCTGCGTCGGATGGGCCAAGGGGTCCGACGCAAATTAGCCTATTGCAACGCACAATAGGTAAGTGTGACGCAGATAGACTTCAAATTTTTTAGCATGGATGCAGCAATGTGCGTGGAATGGACCTAAGGGTCCGACGCACATAAGTTATATGTGTCGCCCGTCAATAGGGTACGACGCATATAGTCGATGTTTTGCGTCGTACTCTTCATAGCATGCGTCGCAAATTAAATTTTTTCGTCGTTTTGCCTTTCATGCGACGCAAATGGGGCGATGCCGCAAATCGTCCTTTTTCTACTACTGATTGTCGTGAATGTTGCTAATCCTTCGAGGAATTTTGTCAATGCCTTTCTTCAAGTTGCTCAAGATAAGTTGAAGTAACCTGTAGTTGCTGCTGTTGGAGTCACTCGAAAAGTCTATTTATTGGAGTCTTTTGTTATGCTTGGCAGAGAAATTTCATCTTTCTCTTATGATAGTGAGTTCAAGTTAGAAGTGAAGCTTTACTTAAGTGGGAAAATTTGCAGATTGGTTCTAGTTCTGAGTTAGAGGGTAAGGGTGGTTATTTTAAGGAGCAAATCTCTCTTGTGATTCCATTGGTTTGTTGAGCAGTGACCATATTATTAATGCTAGTGGCAATGAGAAGATATCGCCAAATCTAGAGAGGTTGTTGGAGAGTGTTGGTTTAGATACGATGCCAATACCCTTTTATCTGCAAATGAGAAGTTTATAAATGAAAAATCATATTGTGATGATATAAATTAAATAAGGTTTCGTTTTGTGCTAATCGAAATGTTCGGAATGTAGTTTCCGCGGATGATGTTAGTAATGGTTCAATTTCGTCGTTTGAATCAAAGTAATCTTGTGCCAAGTTCTCCTTTTCATCGGACAAAGAAGAAAAATCAATGTCAATTACTTCGCCGTTTAGGACTCCATCATAATTTGGAGAAGAATGATCAATCTCAAATTCTTCATCATCCTGGGTTACACCATAAAATGGAGAGGAGAAATGGGGTCCAAGTAGCAAAGAGAGGGTGTGATAAGAGATATCCTAGTGGCTAGTATGGTGTTCATGTCATTGAAAATGTTTTAAGGGTTTTTTGAGCTCCGTAAGTATTTTGTTTATGTTGTCCTGAGCTTCCTTGCTTTGTGATTGTTGATAATGTTGGGTGTTGTTGCTTTTGTATGAAAATTTGTAGGGGTATATTGTTTGTCTTGTTCTAGTGCTCATGTTTCGAGGTGGTTGTCATTTTTGGAATTGTTTGGATGTATCTGATTATCTTTGTCATGATGGTAGGGGGTGTGTAGTCTTGGTGTTTTGATGTCGTTCATAAGTGTACTTCATAAGGTAAGTTTTGCAAACTTCCTATTTTGAAATTACATATTGAGAAGAAACTAATACAAACTCACACAATTCTGTTTTGATGATATATATTACTAGGAATTTAAGATCAAAGTTTTTTATTAATCACCGTTACATTCTCTGTAGCAAAAATGAGAGAAGCAATTGCAATTTGCACATGTGACTATATTGTCCAGCCAAAAAAATCATAAATCGTGAAGCTGTGTAAGTACAAGATGAAATGCGTTTTGCAAAATACTTATCAAACAAGCATAACTTAGTACTAGTAGATGTCATAACTCATAAGAGAGCAAGGTAGAGTTATTCATAGGTATTAGGTAATTACATAGAAACAAAGGATCTGAACTACTTGTTGCTTTCCAAATTCCCCAATTAATGGTTATCAACTGCTCCCCAACTATTCAAATAAATACAAAAAGAACCTCCCAAAAAATAAAAACACTAAACGACTATACTCGTAAATTATGACCTAACCCACATGCTTACATAAATTGGAGCTTTTAAAACCCAACTACTCTTCAGATGCCTTCATCAGCTTCCGAATCAATATTGCGTAGGAAACTCGCATTTTCCATATTCTGCAGGACACCAACAAATTTAGACACTTTTTGTCAGTATTCAGGAGCTTCATCAAACACTTCAGCTATTAGATAGTAAGTTTTTCATGTAAAAGCACAAGTAGTAAAATTAACTCCTCTCCTCCAAACAGATGATACTTCCTCCGTTTCTTTTTTATTGTTGTTTTCGAAAATCAATTTACCAATTTCGACCTATTAATTGCTACATTTTTTTTTTGGAAAATCGTAAGTTTTAACAAAAAGTCAAGCAACAGTTTTTTGAATTTCCGTTTTATTTTAAAAAAGCAACTCTCAAAGAAAAAACAAGAATGAGATCTCAAATTCCAAAAAGAGTATCTCTAGTTGCAAGATCCTTAGAAAAAAGAGGAAGCTCACACTTCAAAGTTAAAAGTGTTGCTACATTGGTCAAAAAAATAGCAAGAACAATTATTTAAAGTAAATATTTAATTAGAAAAGTAATCAAAACACTCCAATTTGTTACTGTTAACTGCAAGATTTGACTAAAAATACATTAATGCCAGTTAGTGACATATTCCAGATTCCAGCACCTAAGAAAAGAACTTTTGTATTGTAATGTAATAAGCTCAACAGTGACCACATGGGCTTATTGGGTCCAATGCCGCACAATATGCACGCATTACAAACACAAAAGGATAAAACACTTGTTAACTCTACGGTCTCAAATAGTACAGAGGATGATAATTGCTGCCAGAAACACGAGGTGACCACGATGCAAACACCATGACCCTTTGTTTAACACCTCACAGTGTCACCAATAATACAAACATCACAACCTGTAGGACCACCTCTCTAAACAATGGAGGGTAAAAAAGTAAAACTCTATCTACCATAGGCTATGTTGCACATATACGGACAGGTACGAGTGCGGATTCGAGTACGGGACAGAAAAACGATAATATTTTGAAATTTTAGGAATGGGTACGCGTACCCATACAGAATGCGTATCGTATCGAGTACGGATACAGGGTACGAGTACGTGACCTCGAAGAAACACACATGCTACATAGGGGTTATCGAGATAGACTGAATTTTTGTCGGAATTATCTTGGAGGTAACATGTTACACCTTAACTTTATTAGGTAACATTCATAATGGCATACAATTCAACAAGAATGACATAAACTATACAAATAATGACATGGATTTTATATCATTTTGTCATTTATTTCCCATCATTTGAATAGTTTTTGCAAAAGTAGTGATTTGTAGATATAATTTATGGTATAACAATTATAGTCAAGAAATTGTGTTTAGAAATATCTTTTAGTTGTCTATATTATTAAATCTATATTAATGTGTACAATATAGTGAAAATTTAAGATAGAAATCTCTCTCCATAATCCAAACAATCTTTACGAAAAGAACAAACAGGAATATAAAGAATATACACTTTTCCCTTTAGACCTCACTTTAATTGCTTGGGTTAGCCACTTTTAGCTAAATCTAGTTTAGTAATGTAGCAACATTTTTAGTTGTCTATAGTGATAAAATTATTACTAACGATAGATGTAGCATTAAGCATTTAAAATATCATTAGATCTATTTTAATGTATACGATATAGTAAAAATTTGCAAAATGTAACATAACATTCTATTGATATAGAACAAATAGGAAGGTAAGGACTAAGGAGTGTACAATTTTCCCTTAAAACCTCACTTCAATTGCTTGGGTCAGCCACGTTTATGTCGGTCAGGTCCTTCAAAAGCAGGGGTGGAAAAAAAAACATAGGAAGAAGATACCCTCACTCGTCACTGGGTAGGATTTGAGCCTCCAAGTACCCAGGCACATGACACTATTATTATTAATACTAGTATTATTTAGAGCCAATTAGTATCATGTTAGATCAATACAAAACAAAAAGAAAATCCATTTACATTACATTTATTAAGTACAATGGACCAAAATGATAAAGGAGGACAATCATTTAGGACAGTACGGAATAATTTATACACTCAAGTATTTTACAACCATACTATAGATTGAATTACGTAATATCTAAGTGTTTTTGGAGGATTTAAATTCGAGTTTAAATCTCATATCTTAGGGCTACATATAAGCATTAAATACATTTCTTTAAATGGAAACAGTTTAAGAATTCAAGACACATTTTCACATCAACTGAGGTAATAAATGCTTGATTCAATATTTTATTTCCATTTTAAGCACCTTATACATAGCCCTAAGGGCTACATATATCATTTTCCTTGAATTAACAATGTTAGTAAGTTGATTAATTTTAAACTTGTTTAAATTGACTCATATAATTCATTTAATCCGTTTAATTAAATGAAGTCTAGACTTAGATCAATGCTACCCTAAATCATACTATAACTCACACGATAAGCAAATGTAACCATCTAAAAACAACAATTAGATGACATATGAGAAACAATAATTGTAAACAGTAATGGAAACAAAACCAAAAAAAGAAAGGGTGTTGTAGGGTAAACGTACTAGGTGGGCGAGACGTAACGTAGGCAGCACCTTCAAAATCACAAGAACCCATGGCTCGCTTATTTTTCTGATAGAAACTATTAAACGCATACGAAGCGTGGGCCTCCAATGTATTAGGATCGTAACACGTGGCACCCTCTTGAATCGGATGGCAGTCTGCTCCCCCTTCCCCACACGCGTAATCCAACGCCCCTTGCAGCTTCCCCTCTCCCACCTCTCCGTTTGCCACGCACCACGTCTCCTTCATAGCCACCTTCGGGCTCGGACCTTCCTTTGGGTTCGGCCCAACCGTCGGGCTCGGCCCTACCACTGGTCTCGGCCCGCCTTCTCTGTCTTCCTTCCAGTTCTTGACCTCCTCTAGTGTGAATGGTATGTTGTAAACCTTCAGCTGGCTCGGGTAGAACAGCCCGTAGTTCCTGACAACACACTACAAAGTCACACACGATGGAAAACTTTCGCAGCAACGGAAAACTAATTACACTACCATTTCTACAAGTATTGGTTAGCGGAATTCACAATAATCTATTGACTTATTGTCAATTTATTGTCACGTAAATAATTATATCATGTACATGAGAATTTAATTATACTCTACCCACAATTCTTTTTTCTTTTTTTTTTGACGGGAAACTCTACCCACAATTCTAGTTCTACCATGGCTAATACTACTAGTGTATTTTTAAGTTGCGTCATTCGCTTTTTCACATTTGTTTTAACCTTAATATTTTGTATTAGGTGTAAGTAAAAATTATAAAAAAATTAAATTTAAAATACTTTGACGAATCTAACAAAATCTCATCTAACTATGTTTTTTCTTATATAATAATGTGAGATAGCTTAACAAAATTGATTGATCAATAGTGCCACAAAATTAAATGGGGCAATTAAAAAAAATATGAGGTGGTATAAAATTGTAACCTCCATGACTTGTGCAATCTACTTAAGTTACTTTATTTTTAAATTATAATTAAAATTTATATATTAATTGGCTTTATATCACAAATATTTGTTAATGTGGATAAAAAAAATCTAAAGAAAGATACTTTGAAGAAAATGATGTTTCTTTTTTCTGTTTTCCAATATTTTAAAATTTTAATTAAATCAATGGAGAAGATTTCAATAATCATGATACAATACCTCTCGGAGGTGGGCCCGGGTTTCTTGTTCTCGTTGAAGAGAGCGAAGAGAAAGACAGTGAGATCAGCTTTCGGGCGCAAGGGGGTCCCACCCCCGGTGAGAATACGGCGGACAAGATTACCATTATAAGCAGCAGCATTAGCAATAGAAGCTCCAACTTCCATAGGATCACCCTTAGAGGGCCAGCCAGTTTCAGTAACAATAATAGGAATATCAGGGAAATTCAACGCCGACATAGCCGCAAACACAGCATCAATTTGAGCATCAAACAAATTCAAGTACCTATACCCATTACCAGAATCCACCACCCCAGGATTCTCCCTAAAAAGAGCATAATCAAGTGATATAACATCACTATTAGCTTGATAAGCAAATATAGGGTAAGCATTCACCATTAGTGAAGATCCAGTTTTACTCAAAAACTCCAACATTGGTTTAAAAACCGGTTCAATTAACTCAGACCGGAATGAACCGGCGGAACAAGGGTAAGAATTACCAAGAGCACTGAGTGCAATAGGGGAAGATACTTTGATTTTGGAATCTAACCCATATTTGATAAGGGCAGAATGGACATTAACCATTGCAGGTACAAGGAAGTTGGTAGTGTTATGTGGGTCTACAAAGACTTCGTTTCCTACAGCAATGGCTTCGATGAGAGTGTGAGGGTAGTAAGCGACGACGTTTTTGAGGACCCATACAGAAGCGTAAAATGGGCGTGTTGCAGCTGAGCGAAGTTGCTCGTTAGGGAGATTGATGGTAACTTTGATGTTGGAGTTGGAAAGTGCTCGGAGGACGGCTGTGTCGGAGTCGTATACTTTGACTCGATCAATGCGTTGAGATTTTAAGAGTTTGACTACTTTTGTTGCTGATGGTAAGTTGTTTGCTATTCTGCCGTAGTTCACTCCTATGGAACCTGCGTCTGCACAAAACCAAAACAAAGCAAAAGAAATAAGTTAGATCGAGTAGAGTGTGTGAAAATGGGAGCACATTTTGAATTTTGAGGAGAGAGAATGGACCTGAAACAGAGAGGAATGAGAAGAGGATGAGGAGGAGGAGAGAGACAAGGGTGAAAATGGAAAAGCGCTCCATTTTCTGTTTTGTGAGAGTAGAATGACAAGCAGAGTGTTGTGTTTGGTAGAGTTTTATTTATGGTGGTGTTTTTAGATTCTTTTATTTTTACTGTTTTACACTGGGGAAAGTGGGGAGAGAGAGGGGATTGAGGAGAGAAGGTGGGGCCCACAGTGGTGTGTTGAGCCGTGGTGAAAGAAAGAGTTGGAAGAGGAGAGAGAGAAGAAGGTAGAGTGAGTAGTGTAGACTGTAGTGTAGTGTAGTGTAGTGTAGTGGCGCTAGATGTAGTAGATTTGGACGAAAAAATGGTGTTTGGGTATGAATGTGTAAGTTTTGTTTGTATTGAAGGTGGATGTTTTCTCTCTCCACGTTGGCTTCCATTATGTCATCGTGCACCAAAATTATGTGTTTTCGGAAAATTGGATGTCTCATGTAAGATGTAACATCTCGATTAATGTTGATTTTTGCTCATTTTCTTCAAATCAAGGAATTCACTAAGGGGTCGTTTGGTTCAAAATAAGGAATGGAAAGGGAATGGAATGGGATGAAAGGATGGAATGGAAATGGAATGTGTTACTTTAGACACTTGTTTGTTTTGATGTAGGAATGAAATCATTGGCCTAATGACTCCCTTACTTTTTGTTTCCTATGGTGTGAGGAGAGTTTCAAGATGGGGGAATCAAAATTGGGCTAGTAAGGGAGTGAAAAAAATGGATAACCCAACCAAACATAAAATAAGGGAGTGTGTTACCTCAATCCGTTTCCAAGCCTAAAATATTTCCAACCAAACGGACCCTAAGAAGTACTCCATATTCCCTCAAAAAAGAATTACTCCATATTTAAAAAAACAAAAAAAAGCAAAAAAACTAATGACGAAATGATAAAAGCTAATAAGGCTTTTTTTTTGTAATGAAAGTGTTTAAACTAAATTAAATTAAACTGTAGAAAGGAATTGTTATAAATTAAACTAAAAATAAGTTCAAAAGAACAAGACATAATTGTAGCTAAGTAATGTGAAAGACAATAGGTTATGGCTTATGGTGGGTAAGAGAATATCTTTGGACAAAACGATTTTAAATCGATCGAAAGATGGTTTTGACTTAAGATGCAAAATTGCAGATTTTTTAATGTAAGTATCTAAATAGTACTTTCACATCCGATAATATAGTGTTTGTTTCATTTTTACACGATCTCCAAGACAAGTCTTTGACCTTCAATATTTTAAATTCATTAATAACAAAAACATATAAAAAGTTGATATTATGAATCTACATATTGAGACAAATCTAACAAGATCCTACATTAGTATGTTTTCTTGTATATACTACCTCCGTTTTTCCTTTTAATTGTTACACTTTGACATTTTACGCTAACTACAAATTTCACTTTGACCATCTTTTGTGATTCATACGTGAATAAAAATATAGTCATCTTGTTGAATTCGTCTTAATATGTATTTTATTAAGTGAAAGTATTGGGTCAGACCGTCTGACCCAATATTCTCGTCAGACGGATTGAGCCCAGTACTATAATATACAGCAACGACGGCGGTCGAAGGATTCTCCATCATTCCCACATAAAACCCACCACCACCACCACAACCACCACCACATTACAAAGCCTCATCCATCTCCACCGCCACCACCTCAGTTCTCGATGTGATACTCTTCGCTCTCTTGCCGGGTGGAATAGCAGCAGCCACCACTGCAACTGGACTGGTATATCATGTGACCCATCCACAAACAATGTGTTTGCGATATTTATCTGACTGAAAAGCAGCTCCAGGGAACAATCTCGAGTTTTCTTGGTAACCTGTCAAAATTTCAGGTTCTTGATCTAACCACTAATGCTTTTGTTGGTCAAATTCCTGCTGAACTTGGAAATTGTTCTGAACTCGTAGAACTTACCCTATTTGATAATGCACTCTCTGGCAACATTCCACCTGAACTAGAAAACCTTCAAAACTTGCAATCACTAGACTTAGGGAACAACTTCCTCAATGGAAGCCTTAGGGCTATATGATAATGAGCTAACGGGGCCTGTGCGGAAGAGTGTTTATAAGGAATGAAGAAGAAGGAGAAAGTGAGAGAAAGCAGAGGTTAGTTTTCTTTTCAGTTGGACTTTGTTTTCTTTCAGTTGGACTTTGTTTTCTTTCAGTTGGACTTTTGTTTCTTTCAGTTGGACTTTGTTTTCTTTCAGTTGGACTTTGTGTTCTTTCAGTTGGACTTTGTTTTCTTTCAGTTGGACTTTGTTTTCTTTCAGTTGGACTAACTGAAACAAAATGAAGACTACCTGAAGAAAAATGAAGACTACCTAAAAAAGAATAAAGACCAACTGAAACCCAAGTAAGTCTAACTGAAGCACAAAAACCAACTGAAAAAAAAAGAAGACTAACTGGAAAAAAAAAAGACTAACTGAAACAAAATGAAGACTACCTGAAAAAAATGAAGACTACGTGAAAAAGAATAAAGACCAACTGAAACCCAAGTAAGTCTAACTGAAGCACAAAAACCAACTGAAAAACAAAGAAGACTAACTGAAAACAAAATGAAGACTACCTGGAAAAAAATGAAGACTACCTGAAAAAAAATTGGAACCACCTGAAAGTCGTCCGACCAAGATTATGGTCGGACGAGTCCGACACAATACGTTCTCTTTTATTAATATGTTGTTTTATTTTATTTTTTACAAATACAAAATTAGAGATCTTACTGGTAGGCGTGTCGCGCACCTAACAAAAATAAATAACCTAACTAATCCTCCTAACTATGTAGTAGGGTAAGTCAGAGTCGATCCCACAGAGAGAAAGTTGTTCTATGATTAGTCCTTAAATAATGGTAAGACTAAAGGATGTTAATATCAATGATCGTCGAAACAACTATACTAATCAATATATAAATAAAAGACTCTACAGTTAAGTATCCCCACTAGCACGAAATAATACAAAATAATTTCTACCCCAAACTAATAAATTAAATGTTCACAAGGAAAAGTACACCCTATAAAGTACCATAAACCTCTCCCGAGTATCTATGGCTTCTTCTATATGCATTCAAGCCTACTCCCGTGGAATCATGCAAATTAAAGACATTAAACACGGCACTTTAACTTCCTAACAATCCATTCTACCTACTCCCGTGGAGAACTTCATGTCCTTAATTGAAATACTCAAATCCGTCAAAATCCAACTCCCGTTGTGATCAAGACAATGGAATCATAACAATACTAGTTATCCCTAATCTAGTATTGGAATATGCACAATCAATTAAGCAAGAACAATTAACAATTAATATGAGAATTTAAAGAAACAATCATGAATTAAATCATACTAGGGTTCAACTTAACCATAGATAAAAGAAACTACTCTATCATGAAATAAATAATGAAATCTAAAACTATAAAAGAAAACATAATTAAAGAAATCAATGAAAGAAACTAATGAAACTCATGAATTAATGAAAAAGAATAAAAACTAGGGTTTACACTAAAAACTAGAGAGAAAGAGAAGAGAGAAAACTAAACTAAACCTAAAGAAATAACGTGAGAGGGAGGAGGAGAGAGAAAAAGAATGAAAACCTATCTAAATAAATATTCAATAACCTAATATGACTTGGAAAGTAATTTACAAGATAAGGAAAATCTTAAATAAATCATTAATACGCGGATTAGTGATCCGCGCGTACGCGTGGCATATTCCAGCAGAACAGTGCAATCTTCCGAAAGGCATAACTCCTTGACTAAAAGTCTCCTCGGGGCGTGCCACCTATCGTTGGAAAGCTCTTCAAGTCTAGTTTCCAAATTTGTGGAATTACTCGATTCTAAGAATCACATCAAAAGTTATGATCAGAAGAGTAGACATGACTCCTTTTTCACATTTCTTCTAATGATTTTCCGCTTCGTTTTCGCTCAAATTCGTACTATAAAATATCTATGACGATCCTTATGTATTGTAGCTTCCTTCCAAGTGCTCCTAATCCTCAAGCTTAATTAATCATACTCCAAATATGTCCTCAATGCCTGAAATTCATCAAAAACAAGAAAACATACCAAATAGAAATAGAAAAACATAACTTAAGAATATAATGCATCAATGAACCTAAATATGAAACTAAATGCTCTAAAATGCAACCTAAATGCAACTAAAAACTATATATAAATATGACTTATCACTTACTCCTCAAAATTTTGCATTGGCATGTGTGGAAAATGTAAGTGTAACAATTAAAAGAAAATGAAGGAACTATTAATGAGGATATGTAGTCAAATATTATAAAGTTCGATTCACCTAAATGAAATAGACACTATATTATAGGATAGAGGGAGTAATTTATTAGGTTGTTAATATTCCTTTTGTTTCTTTTTGTTTTGTTTGTGCTTTTGACGTAAAATATCTTTCATTGCATATTAGTAAATAATTATAACATTAATAAAGTACTCATTGAGTTGAATCAAACAAGATCACATACAACTATAATTTTTCTAATATACTGAGAATAATGTAGAAGATCTTATCTAATTGTAAATAACACTAAGATTTCAAATACAAATAACAGATAGATTCGAAGAGGTATTGTTGTTGTAAAGTTGGTTTTTCGATATATATGGTTGTACGAATAAATATGATTAGCACAAACCATTATATTAGCGGATTTTTCACCAGGTACCTTTGATGTCTTACGAAATTCATGAGGTACCCATGCGGTTTCAAAAATTCATCAGGTACCCTTTAAGTTTGCGTATAATATATCAAACACACTCAATAACTTACTGACGTTTGATATATTATATGCAGATCTGGACCAGATATATTATATGCAAACTTAAAGGGTACCCGATAAATTTTTGAAAAATGTATGGTTACCTCATGAATTTCGTAAAATCTTAGGGGTGCCTGGTGAAAAATTTGTTATATTAGTGTCCTACCTAGGGATGTCAGTGGGTAACGTACCCTACCCGGATCCAGATTCGTTTTTAGCGGATTTGGATCCTCAAATTTTGTACTAGTGAATCCGGGTATGATATGAATCTTAGTTTTTAATACAGATCTGGACCAGATCATAATTTATTACCAACACCTTAATCTACTTATCCGTTTTTGAAAAGTTATTTTAAAATTTAAAATATATAATTATAAGGGTAAAACTTAATATTAAATTATTAATGTTATTTATGCTTGGATTTGTTATATTAAGGTTGAATGCTTGTTTACTTCAATATTGACAAATGAAATGCTAAACAGTGTTGTTTTATTCTTTAAAATCTTTAATTATTGTGAACGTAAGAGTCGTTTGAAAAAATAGTTTAGGATCCATTTTGGATCCGTTCCGGACTCGAATCCACAAAATCCATTGAATCCAGATCCTCATTATATACCCAGTGAATCTGGGTCAAATTTGAATCCATGCCTTAAAATCAAATCTGGATCCTAAAGGATCCGTGAAGTCATGCTTTGAATACGCTCGATGTCGTCTTTGTTATGGGGATCTATCATGGTCCACAAATTTCCCTAACCGTATTGGCCACCTCGTACTATTAACTCAAAGGTCAATCCATCACTTCACTAAGGATCCTCCCTAAGTTAATCATGATATTTGAGCACATAATCTCATTTCAACACATTTAACTAATTTTGTAATTTCTGTAAAAAAAACTAGTTTAGAATTTAAACTCAAATTTAAACTAATTACATTAAAATGTAAATGAAGATAATTTCTAGTTGCCTTGAGGAGCTACAAATTTGATAATCATTCGTGGGGAGAGGATTTGTTTTCGAGCTCGACTCAAAAAAATTTAGAGTCGAACACCACGAAGTTCGATTCCAAAAGTTTGTGAACAGGCTCAAAATATTTAGCTATATTATTTTCAATATTATAGAAATTAAATGAAAAATAATATTTAAATTATGCACAATACTTGTGAAAAATTCAAAGTAAGTGATCTAAACCTATCTATAGAATATATGTAATATAATTTTGAGTTTTTTTATTAGAGACAACCTTTTAAATACAACTTTTTGCGAAAGACAACCTTTTAAAAATTTTTGGGCAACTTCAGACCTTAATGAAATTTTTTTTTTGTCAAAAACAACCTTGACCAGAAATCCGGCATTGACTCACCGGACATACCTTTTTCATCCCAAATTCCCCCATTTTTCTCCTTTTACCCCCCTTTAATCATCTCACCACCACTCACCTCACAACTCTCCATTTTCAATTCTTCCTTCCTCAATAGATCGTCGGCTATTAACCCTTGAATCCACCGGAATTTTGGTCGGGGTGCAACGACGAAGACAAAGAGGGATGGTGCTTTTCAGCACTCACTTCGAGGAGAGAGATTGCAGCGTTTCAGAGTGCGTGAGTGCCAACGAAAGAGAAGATATGAGTTGCGGGAGAGAGGGAGGTCAGGCGAGGCTTGCGGAAGGGTGTCGGATAGGTGGGTCAGTGGCTGGGGAATGACGTTAGCAGTGGGGCATGGTGCTGTAGATGGTTCGCATTACTTTGCAAGGTGGCAGGCGGTGGTGGTGTTGTGGGCAGTAGCCCAAAACAGAGGAGAGAGGATCCTTGAGGCTTGTTTGGGCTATGTTTTTCCGGTGGATTCAAGGGCTAATTCCGGCGATTTATTAAGGAAGGAAGAACTGAAAATGGAGAGTTGTGAGGTGAGTGGTGGTGAGATGACTAAAGGGGGGTAAAAGGAGGGAAATGGGAGGAATTTGGGATGAACAAGGTTTGTCCGGTGAGTCAACATCGGGTTCCGGTGAGTCAATGCCGGATTTCTGGTCAAGGTTGTTTTTGACAAAAAAAAATTTCATTAAGGTCAAGTTGCCCAAAAAATTTTAAAAGGTTGTCTTTCGCAAAAAGTTGTATTTAAAAGGTTGTCTTTAACAAAAAACTCTATAATTTTTTAGTTCAAGTTGAATTTTAAGGTAGATTGAACTGGAAAATTTAAACTCGAAAAAGTTTGAGACCCAACTCGAGTAAAAATGCTACGCACCGAGCAACCCAAACTCAGTCTCAATTCAGCTTTAACGCCTCTTGAAGGAAGCAAATTTAGGTTCATTAAAATTCATGCCAATAAGTGGCTGCAATGTGTCACCTGCTGCTGGGGAGAGAAAAAAGATACACTTAAAAATCCTTAAATTGCTATATTTCAAAAAATACAAAGCAAAAAAGTATAAAAACATGCCACTAGCTAAATCTTTCGATGCCAACATAATAGAAACCCAATTAGTATACTTTTGAAGTAAATATGAGAATAATCATTTTTTATTTCATCGTCGTGAAGGAGAATTATTAAGGAAATACTGTAGAATGATTTTTATAAATAGAGAAAGTAAGAAAGAAATGAGGATGTTTTTTGTCTAAGATCATGGAAAATGGTGATCTTGCCATGACTTTTGTCTACTAAAAAGCTTCGTTGTGTATTTGTTATCAATATACAATTAATGCAATCTAATAAATTATTTGGTAGATTATGGACATTGGCTAATGATTGCTGAAGGAAACCTTATATTGGGATCAAATAGATCATCATTCAAGAATTATGTACTTCAACCCCAACCCTTAAACCAATTTACATAATGCAGTTCTACCAGATTCACAAAACCACCATTATCGGTTTCCGATTTCAGCATAGAAGGGTGAATGCTAGTTATGCAACTGGTAAATATCATATATAACCATATTTTTGAAAAGATTCCACCAAAACCATACAAAAATCAGGTAGGAGATATGAATCTCCCAGTTTCACCTCTCCACACAACTGAGAGAGATGGGGGTAGGAGATGCGTTTTCCATGTTCTAATAAAATGTTTATCCAAGAAACACAAATTTGTCTACCTCAGTCGACTACAAAAGAACTGCCGACTGTAAAAGTCTCATCTATCTGTCTACATCAGTAGTTCAAAATTTGTACAATAATTTAATACAAGGGCATACTCTAAATTCTATGCATATCTGCACCACTGAAAGTAAATGTAACCCAGTAATCCAATATAAGAAGGCAATATGGGAAGCCCAACAAGGCATAGAGAAGATAATTACTTACATGGGATGGGTTACCTAGCATTAACGTAGTATTCTATGCACAATGTGTAATCTTGTCTTCCCTACATCCTTAAGAGGTGAAAGGAATACCCGCTAGCAAACCGGAAGCACATCATATATAAGAAAAGTGATCCTCCAACATGGTGCCAGTACAGAAGGGAGGATCAAAAGTAATTAACACTAGTATGCAGCCGATGATAGAGTAGTAATTAGCCCTTCCCGAGTTGTGCGAGGTATTCCTTGTCAGCATTTGCAAGTCGATTTTGGAATTGAGCCCACTCTTTTTTGCATCTCTCACGGACCTTGATAGCAAGATCAAAGATGTGCAAACGACAAATCAATTTAGAATTTCTAGGGAAAAAGATACATAAAAGGTACATAACAAGTTAATAACTAAAAGATTAGAATTCCATCTCCCACGTCCCATATGCATGCAAAAATGAATTCATGGTCAAAATTCCACTGAAAAATCAATGTAAAGAAAAGGACGATAGTGTATGTGCCTACCCCTTGCCATGGAGCTTTGCCATTCTCAGCCTGGCCCTGAAAGTGGATAGACGCATTAATGAAGAAAATATTACATGATATCATATGAGAAAACAGTAAATTTAAAGTTAAGCTGTAGAATGACTTTTGCAACCAAAAATAAATACCAGAATTTGAACACACTATGGACAGGGAAGGCTCAATAATATTTAATTCGCGAGCACTGTCTCCACAGATATTAAAGAAACTAGAGGTGTCAGATTACTGACAGAAATAGAAAGTTATTAAAGACATACAGGCATAATTCTTTTAGATGTGAAAACATTCTATATAATGACGGGAATAGAAAGTTGACATTCGAATATCAGCTAATGCTCATATTCAAATCTATCAGGGGGTGAGAAGCAGACATGCTCACATAAATAGCAAATTTCGTCCAACATAGCACCAAAAAACTTGCAGAAAATCCACCTAATAAACCAATCAAACTTTTCTGAGGTGGAAACCTCCCTAGATTCAGAATAACCAATTATTGATCTGGCATTGACCAACTAACAGAGGTCGGAGAAGGTCGAGAAATCCAAAACGTCATGGCTTCCACTTGAAAAAAGAGATAAACTTTTTATTCATGATATCACAGAAACTAGCTAACACAGGAAGCCCACACAGATCATGATGATTTAAAATGGTATTCCAAGAATACTGAAAGCAATAGATGAATAGAGCAAGTCAAGTAAAATGTTTGCGACCATGAAAGAGTAGAAGCAGAGTCAAGGCCTGATCTAGTGAAGGACTGATCCCCTGAAGTCCCTTCAACTGCCAGGAATTCAGGAATTTCAGGGGAATTATTGCAACAGATTGCCAGCTGAGGATCGAACCTAAGGACTTTCCATCCTCCAGTGCTTTGTGATTGCACTTTTTGTAATGTATTTCTTTCATCTTCTGGTGGCCAACAAATGTACACATCCATGCAAGGTAAAATGCAAAGTGATTTGATGTTGCATAAAAAGCCAATGATGAACTCACTGCAGCCCATGCAGTCATTATATAGCCTCCCAGGACAACATAAGGCAACTTAGCAGGGATGTATACGGGTCTGAAGATATATGTCAATCTCTGTTCTTTACAAATTAGAGACTACGATCTTCTATTCCTAATTTCCCATGCCTTCCTACAGGGGCTCTGATTGACAGAGTAGCTCCTTTCATCAACTTATGGAAGTTATTCTACGAAAATGGTAAGGCACTGATAGAAGGAAAAGAAAGCATACTAAGCAGATAATGAGACAATAGAGGTAAAAACAAAAAGGGGTTTTCTACATAGTGCCCTGTATTTCACGAAATACTACGTTGTACCCGACCTTTTTTAACTCTCCGCATTGTACCCCAAAACCTTCTAAACGTCACACAAAATACCCTTACCAATAGAAAATCCTACATGAAACATCACTTAGCCTTCAATTTCTCATATCATATCCCAAAACTCAGTTAACTAACAAGACTCAAAAATCCTACTCTATACCCACAGGGTAAAAAAAAGTCCCAAAATCTATTGTTTGATATCTTGTATAAGGGAATTTTGTGTAATGTTTAAAAAGCTGAGGGTACAGTACAACGTGGAATCTTCAAAAAAGTCGGGTGCAACATAGAATTTCGTTAAAACACAGGGGCACTACATAAAAAAACCCAAAAAAAGCACTTCAAATGCTAGGGACTTATATAACTACAATGACATTCCACTTTTAGTTCCTTAAGAGCCCTAAATAAAAGTTTTCAGAAGCTGTGCTGTGTATTAACAGCTAATCAACCAATTTGTGAAATGTAGATAATGCATCGCGACAGGACTCCAAAACAAACTGTTTCAGACACTAAGCAAGATTTACAATTTACACAGCATACTCACTATACTAAACTTTTCCAGATGCAGGTGTTGATAACCAAAAAGCAGGCAAGTGCTACCAGTCTATAGTTGAGGATTAAATGCTTTGGCAAAGCTAACATAAGAAGAATGCAAGAGCATCTGAATATCTACAAAGACTATCAAACATGTATCTAGAGACCAAGAAAATTTCCGCATTCAAAAAAACAATTGCACACCACCTAGTTAAGTTAATGTTGTGCTGCAAGCTTCTGGTCATCTAATAGGGAAAAATACAAGATGCTTACCTTTACAAACAAGAAAAATTATAATATTCTTTATCAGTCATATGGAGGCTGATCATTCAGCTCCAGTTAGCTCTCTTGCAAAAGCAGGGAAATCGACTTCATTGATCCAAGTTCCAATTCAAGGGATATTAGAAAGATACTATAAGTTCACTCAGGAAAAAAAAAAAGAATACGAGTAATATTGTATGATAATATCATGGTGCCCTTACAATCACAATCTAAATTTTGTACATATTGACAGAATCAACTTGTCTCCAGTCCTAAAACACAAAAAGACCATTATTTCACACCCTTGGTTGGCTGTAGATATGGGCTAATCATTTGGAAAAGCTATACATAGTGCACAGTGTAGCAATATAATCAGTGATATCTCATCTCAAATATGCTCTTCCAACAGCATCACCAAGCACTTACAAAATAGGCATTAAAATGCATGCTATATTATTTTAAAGGTTTATTACCTGATTTCCAAGAGACGGAATTACTTTATGAACTATCCATTGTTGATCTACAACACCAATTTTCTCATGTGCAGGCTGCAGAAAATGGATATACTCTATTATAATGTCATGAAAATATAGGAATCTAGTACATCTAAATGAAACAATAGACACAAACCAATATGTAGCTTATAGCCAGTCAATAACATAAACTTCATCCATCTATTTAGCTTTGAGGTTGAAACACTTCCCTATACTGGATGCCCAAAATTACTGATTGCAACGTACCTTTCTTGGCATATAGTTTCCCTCTCTCTCTCTCCTTTTCTCCCTCATCACCAAAAGAGCACCTTTCCCATCTCTCTTTTCCTCTCTCCTATAACATAAATCTTCAAAATACCATGAATCCCTCCCCAATTGTGCAACCAAAATACAAAGGAAGTATATGATATGCAACTATATATAATGTGGAAATTATATATAATTTTGTATATACACCATTCACTCTTGCTCTTCTTGCCTGCTTATTCACGGTTCCCAAAACTCTAAACATTAATATCTTAAGTTATGAAAACATACAAATCATGAGAAGTTGATCATTGAAGATACATATTCAAACACATTTAACATGAACACTATTTTTTCAAAGAAAGCTACATATGTCTAATCACCATGTACTTATAACAAGCAAAATTATAAGGAGAATATTTATGATATAGAATAAATTATCAAAAATATATTAGGAAACTAAAGCAGTCAAAGCACATATAATATTTTCATAATTCCTACTTTTACTCTCTTTTATATATTCCTTCCATCCCAAAATATTGGATCCATATCCTCTTTACACGGCCTCCAAGGCATATCTTTGACCATTAATTTTGTGGTTATACATTAATAAAGAATTTCTACAAAATTTATATTTCAAAAAGACACATTGAGAAGATTCTAACAATATACCACACCATAATCTTTTACCTTATAATAGTCAAAGACATGGTCGAAGTTGATAAGCTTCAACATAAAAACAAATATAAAAAAAAAAACAATATTTTGGGACGGAAGTAGTATACTGTTTCAAAATAATATAATTTCTCATTCTACGGTTTCTACCTAATTAAATATATATTTTTTACCTTCGATTGATAATATTTAGCCTGTGTAGAACACAGGGCAGAAATTTATCTATAATATGTCAGAGAGACAATGTAATAAAAGAGTTTCAATCCCCCGGTCATATCAAATTCATTTACAAAATTAAAATATACTACCTCTGTATTCTTCGTTGCACCATTTGTTTTTGTGGCACTATTCATCAACCAACTTTGTTAAACTATCTCGCGTCATTATATAAGAAAAAACATAGTCAAGTGGGTTCTTGTTAGATTCGTCTCAATGCGAGGATTACAAATATCAAATTTTTATAATTTTTACTTACACCCAGTAAGAGATATTAACGTTCAAAGAAGTGTTTCGCCAAATGCGAAAAAGCAAATGGTGCACCTAAAAAAATATAGAGGTGGTATCTGAATTGGGAAGGAAAGAACTACAGCCTACAAGAAGAACCCATGACCAAGAACAGAATTGCAAATATTCACTCAGGAACACAACCCAGATAATATCATAAACAACTTGTTCTAATTAAGCTGCCAGGTCAAAGCAGAAGATAGTCCATTTCACCAAAAAAATTCTTTGACAATGTCCATCGCTTATTACATCCCAGGCAGAGGAGAATGCAATTTTTTCAGAGTCACACTCAGTGCATTGCCAACCAAAGGAAAGCGGTAATTAGAAATTAAAAACTTACTTCGACACATCTTCTCAGAGCAAAATCCAGTCCCCAACCATGTACCAAATCATTCTGGACATGTGATGAAAATGACAATGAGTAAGGGAATTTAAAAGCATTATATAATTACAATGTCAAACTCTTAACTATAACAGTCACACAATAGCTTAGTTATTTAGCATTAACATCGAGTATCATATACTTCCTCCGCTTTTTTTAGTTCTACCTTTTTGACTTTTGACGCTATTCGCAAATTCTACTTTAACCATCTTGTATTACTAAGGAAAAACATAGGCATATGGGATCTTGTTGGATTCTTCTCAATACATATCTCCAGAATATCAAATTTTTACTTATACCTAATTAAAGGTATAGTTGTTCAAAATTGTGCGTAGGCAAACGTGCAAAGAGCAAATGGTAGAACTAAATAAAACCGGAAGTTTTATACATATTAAACCATAGATTACGAATTTACGATAAACAAAATAGCAAGATGCAATATTAATACCTGAATCATATGCCACACACAGCGCCAAGCATCTCGTGAAAAGACAGGGGCCATAATTTCCACAAATCTGCAGTACCCGACAGAACAATTACAATTCAAAGGGAAGAGGAAGAGTGTCCGCATGCAGGGTAGCTTCTTTCATATTTCATGAGATTCAATTAAAGACTTTGAGTAGTTTTAGTTTTTATAACTAGACATGCTCTCATAGCTTGATGTTAATGTATTCTTCCTATTTCAGACATCCATAACATCCCCCTATCATTAAAAAAAGGTGTGAATTTGATCAACAAACAGAGACCCTTTAGATTAGAAATCCATGAAGCAGTTAGTAAATAAGCTTGAATAGAATACTGATGTATGTATATGTTACCAGATATAGACTAACAGCGACATGATTTTGATCTGTCAATTTATGCGATTTTTCAGTTCTCATTGATCTTTTTTATTTTGGTCTTAAAATCATAATGCATGCATATGTCATATCGGTACGAGGAATTTAAGGAAGGAGCATACGCAGCACAAGGAGGCAAATGAGGATTGGAGCACCAGCCTGGTTTTTCCTTTGTTTCCCTGGTCAAACAACCAGACAATTTGTCACACTGATTGCGAAAAGATGATATATCACTTTGAGGGACAGAAAGGAGTTAACTACATATGTTAAAACAAAAGACATACTTGTGTACTTCTCTATCACCTCTCCTCTTAGTCATCTCCCATGTCAAACCATTATTAGGCTCAAGACCAGGTTGAGAAATTTCAAGGCCATATTTCTTCACCAATTGTATATACCTGATATATGTATGAGCAAAATCAGGTGCCTAGGAATCTCAAAGCTCAGGTCAAAGGAAAAAAGAACTTCATATGTTAGTATGAAAGAACCACTGGCAAATTAAGCCTTTAAGCTTTACCTCTCTGCATTGAAGTGTTCAACACCAAGATCTTCATCCCAGATAAAGATGTAGTCATAAGCTGCAACAACATCAGGGTGCAGAAATCTTTTCGCATACCACCTGCAGAGTACTTCAGTGAGAGTTGGAACAGGAGAACAATATCAGGGATGAGGCAGTATAATTAGCTATGTCTTGTCCACATCTTATGTTTCTGGCATGGGACAGGAATGCCTTCTATTTGCACCACATTTAAACACATCTTCTAATTTAAACGACGGACATTCTTGACACTTAAGAGAAAGGATCAATAACCCTTGATTATTTAAGGATTTGACTCCTCACATGTCACAAACTCTTGGAATAGTTCCTTAACAAAGTCAAAAACTTTCAGAGAATAAACAAAATTAGACCAAGCATTAGGGTCACCACAAAGAGCACAAAATCAGCACCATAAAAGAGAAGATATTCTGGGGTGCACATTAACTCATTCTTCAAATCATGTTATAGGAAGTGATTGAAGTCAATCAAAAATTTCAGGGCTAAAAGTCATTTCAGCATGTATAAATCTAAAAAAATTATCTCTTGTCAGCTTTAGCCCATAAAGACCTGAAATGAATATGTAAGAGAAATCAAATTGGACTTAGAGGGTTATGGAAGGCCTTTGGTGTTCAAGCACAAATGACAAAACTAGTCTATCACCACTTGTATACTTCTATGGTATTGGCTATGTATAATGCTGCAAAATTGGTAAAAACGGTTCGCACCATTTTGTTTGCTTCCGAGCACTGACATGTATAGCTCGTTTAGACCATTCAAACTGATCCCATTCAGTAACCCGACCATCATAATGGAAAAGCAATATTTGGAAATCGTCAGAGAACTGCAGCACAACATCAACACTGATATCATTGTCCTTGAACAAAATTTGAGAATCTTAGTGACATGGTAATATATGTTGTATTCTAATACCTTCTTTATTGCTGCATTAACATTGTCCTTCTGATCAAATCCAACCGTCAAAGTCACTAAGTACTTGGGCTTCTTTTTCAAATCCTGCAAGTGAAAGTGATAAGTTTTTCTTTATTTCAAAAAAAGAAAAGAAAAGTTAAGTTTAAGGGGCGATAAAGAATGATGTCAATGTATACTTAGTAATTCAACAATCACAATAAGGCATCACTTCAAGAGGGAAGAAACTCTAAAGCTGCCTACATAGCATTACAACCCATGTCTTGCTACAAATACTGCTCTCACCATTTCACCATTACTGTCTTCGTCTCACTTTGTCTTTTTGATAATTACAAGTCTAACTTCGTTTACTTTTAGTGGAAAATTTTCTGTGTAAAAGGAAAAGCAAAAAAGATAAAAGTCCCAACATAAGGGAAAACTTCGGGGAAAGAAGAAGTGCACACAAAAATTGCAGTAACTTGCAAAGTAACCAGAACTTCTACTACAGGAAGCAACAAGACTGATTCGTCACAAGAAATCTTAATAGTAGACAATGAGAATCATCAATGTTTGATAGAAAATGCGTGAATCAATTGTAATCATCCAGAAAACATTAATTAGTCAACATAACGTAAAGTTTCAATTGTTCATTTTCAATGCAGACAAAACCTCATATATCTTTGTTTCTGTAAAGGACTAATCAAATTGGTCCAATCAACTAGCAGCCATTTCTTATTTACGTATTTACTGTAAGGTAGAAGATGGACATTGCATCTTTATTCAATAATAACCCAGCACAAATTCTTGGTTATTATAAGTGCAAAGCTCCAAGCATCATAAGCCCTTACCTCACACACAGAACCATTAAGCAGTATCAATGTTGACTTTGACTATCATCTAAAACCAAAGGCAACAGCCTTTCCTAACTCATTTATTTGTAAAAAAACTTCTCAATAATAAGAGAAGCGACTACGGTTGCGCGGCATAGCCACATCAAGAGATATCATCCCAGAGAATGAAGAGTAACAAGAATGGAGACTTTGAAAGAAGTTGAGGGCAACCAGAAATGATATAGAGAAAGGGATAACGGCCATGAAAGCATTTGGACTGTAAAATCATTACATTATATAAAAGTCCATGGAGGAATAATATTCAAGTGAACAACTCGTAGAAATGATATCTGAGTTGATATGGTTGACCACATCCTTTTGGGATTAAGGTTCTAATAGCATTCTTGTTGCTGTTGGAGTGTCTTAAAAATTGCATCAATTTAGTAGCTTGAAATTTGAAATTCTAATTGGATGTTATCCAGAATTTTAATACTTCTGTTTACTAACATATCAACAGAACTAGAGAGGTTTTCAGCTGGCAAAGTTTGCAGCTAAGAGATCGCAATTTGCAACAAGATAAAGATTTGAATTTCCAAAGATAATAGGTTTGTGGATAACCACAGAATAGAAATGACAAAGATAATTAAACTAGCCTTAAATTTTATTAAATGCTTCAAAAACATCAGTTCTGATATTAAGGTTCTCAGAGTAGAGCACAGCTAAAAGTACACATCACATTTTAAAGGCAGATTCAAAGATACCTTGATAGAAGTGTCCTGTGTTACAATGAACAGAACAAAAAATTTAATAATGAATGTATTTGCTTTTCTTAAACAAGAAGCCAGAGAAGACTAGTGTTCAAAATGACATCAACTAAGTATACCAACTAAATGTTTTGTGCTAAGATAATTTCGCAGCATACTCATAAGTGAAGCTTGCCATAACAATCAAGAGAGAAGGTCTAGAAAGCAACAACACCTACGGCATTGGAGTATTATGCAACCTTATTGACACTCTGTGTGTCTGATACAAAAGAGACAAGAAACTAGTTGAAAACATGGATCAACCCAAGGTACCCAACATTCAGAAGTGAGCAAATTTGATCTCACAAGCAAGTGCAGCAACACTGTTGCCAAAGAAGAGGGAAAGACCTTCTTGCCTAGCAGCTTTGGCTGGCCCAATTCAAGCTCCGATGTAAACAAGGCTTGCTTAGAAGGACTTAGCGACACTAAGATCTGAAATTCTCTAAAAACTACTAAGTTCTGAGTTGAAATTTTGGACTCAGTGAGCTAAATTTATTTCAATAAATCAGTATAATTTCAAGTTGGAAAGATATGGGACCTAAAGAGGTTAAGTAAATTCAAATCTAAATGCATCTATCAAATCGCATCACTTTGCTGATTTAAGGTCAAAGTGCAAGAACCATACTAAAATCCGGCTTGATATAGCATTATGATTTCTGATTCGATGAAAAATTATAAGAACTCTCCCGAAATTTCCACATTTTGAAGTTCACCAAGTGTTTTTTAAAGTCCAATTAAATGCTAAATTGAATTACTTAAAACTTGATATAATTATCTAGTTGTTGCACAATTTTGTGCAGAACCCGCAAAGTTAACTCGATGGAAATTTGCATGCCTGCAAAGCTCTTTTTCACATAAAGAAGTTGATTCAAAAACTTGATGGAGATTTGCATGCCTGCAAGTCAATTGTACCAGTAAGGGATTAAAGAATTTCGAGAGGTTACACAAAGAAATTAAGAGATTCATGTAAAAATAAGTTAATAAAATAAAAATGCTTTGATTTCAAGGCCCAAGAAGCAGCTCAGTTAAGCAATGTTTCAGACAACATTAAATTAGAGTTTACAGGGTAAATAAAAGATCAAGAGATTTATTTCAACATAATGCTCACCTATGCTTTTGTGTTTGTTTTGGCCTTCGGGTACACTTTGTTATAGTTCTCATTATACATTGCAACAAAAAGTGGTTCTGACATATTTGGACCTGGTGTCACCTTGATTACAGTGAGTTAAGAACTATTTCCAGCTTCAATTATATAATTGGCTGATGGAAAGACCTGAGATGAACTTGGTTTATGCTATCAAGCAGGTGGATACCAATTTAATTGTAGTCAACAAGAATTAGGTTACGCAAAGTAGCTGGTGTTAATTAACTACTTTTTCCAAGTTGGCAACATAACCTTCCTTCATTCCTCTCATTTCCTTAAGAAAATCAGACTTCTAACTTCTTCTGATTAGAAATCACCATATTTAAAGACTAACTTGAAGCTAAGCTGTAAGCCATAGAAGTATATGATCTAAAAATCTTCTTCAAATAAGATATGAGTAATTAAAAAAGGGTATTTCTCTCTGAAGGCAAAAAAAGTAGGGTCATGCATTAATTATAATGTGAGTATCAGCCACATCTATGAAGAGGAAAAATAGTGCAGAAAAAGTCAAAAATAAATATGGTTTGGATATTAAAGAAGTGTACCTCACTCGGCTCGCCCCACAATCTTCGAAGATAAAAGTCACTTTCTGGAACTACAATTCCTGGCGGTAACATCTCCGCACCACGAGGATTGCTCGGTACATATATCTGAATGAAAATACAGAAACCAGCAACACATTACCAGCCAGAAGAAAAAATGCAGTATCCATCATGAAAATTACAAAATAAGCTACTGGATGCTGCATAGTACTGTACAGGAGCAAAATATATGTTAATCAAGCTTCAGTGTTACTTCATTAAAATTGAACTAAATATAATCTAATATCTTTAACAAGTTAGAAGGGGCAATGCAAGTAGCAGCGAGAAGCCATTAGCAAAATCAAGTCAAAACTCTAAATATAGTAAAATAGCTACGGCAAAGTAAGCAAAAACATATATTACACCTTCGGAATAGTTACTGATCCAAGATCTTCAAGGGACTTTGCAGAACTTTTACCGCCCGCCAAGTTTCCATCAAATGATGATATAAGTCTTGATGATAATTTAATCTGGAAAACAAATCACATCACTCTCAATAGACTGACTATACATTACTAAGTTCCAGTCAAATATGAACAACAATTAAAAAATAATGATTACAAAATTAATTAATTTACCTTATCAGAAACTGAAGGAAATGATACTCCAATGAAAAACCCAAAAACAATTCCCATAATAGTAGTCATAACAAGTCTTGCACTATCATTTGATCGTTTCAAAACTCCACTGAAAAAACAATTTAAAAAATTGAAAATTGGACCCAACTCCACTAGTATTAAACAGCAGCAAAATTACTCCATAACACTAAACAACAAAATTCAAAAAACAAAAAGAGAGAGAATTGAGTTTCCAACCTTCGATGTGGTGTAGCCATCTTGATGAACACTTGCTAAGCACATTCAACAAAATTAGGGTTTTCGCTGGAGTACCAAATCGCTTAAATCAGCGATCTAGTACTCTAATTCAGGGCGATCGAACTGAAAATTTTACTCTTCAACAGTAGTAAAAACCCTAATTATTTGAAATTGCGATAAAATTTGAGATGCAATTGCAAAGATCAAGCAAAAGTTAAAAAGTATAGTATCGTGGTAGGTCGTAAAAACCCAGATCTTTAATTTGAATGATTAGGTCAGATTTTTGGCGAAAATTTTGCAAATGTTATGTTTGAAATTTCGTAGGGCGTAAATTAAATTGGGGATATTGTTCTGGTTCTGGAGTTGCAGTGATTGGTGTCGGCCAACCAAGATTTGCCACTTAGCCACTTAGGTAAAAGTTGGAGTACGAGTACGACCATGTGAGTGGTGGGATGCAACTATGCAAGTGCAACTACGTGGCATTACCTATTTACACTTTTGTTTAACTAACCTTAAGCACATGAGTGCAACATATAATTGATCTGTCTTTTATTTTTGGGGTTTTGGGCCAACATGTTTGTCCTTTAGTTTGCATTACCAAAGTTTTTCAAACATTCTAGTGTGATGATATCAATCCCTATATAGTTTTATGATATGAAAATATTGGTGGTAAGTTTGTAAGTTTATGTGTGACATTGAGCTTTGTAATTCCTTATATTATCTTCATTTTATGTAATATTAGTCATTTTAATCAGTAGATTAAACTAAGCCGACGTTGTATATAATAAAAGAAAAAACTAATAAGGGTGTTTTCAACTATTGCTCTATTCCAACCCAATTCTCGGTTATTGCAGAGCAGTTTCAACTTTGAAGGTATGTCATAAAAATGGTTCTAACAGGTCACCTAACCTGCTACAACAGGTAAACCTCCTAAGCCACCATCCTTATCATTCCTGACACCCTCTTCTCTGCACTCCTACCCCTCATCTGCCCTCGAAACCTCCTCTCATGTCGTGCCACCACTCCCCCACTGCACCCCTGAAACTGCCACTCTCTGACTCAATTTCGTCGGCTTATCGGAGCCCGACCACCCTCCCACCGGTCACTGCAACATCGAACCACTGCCTCCTTCCCCCTCTCCACACGCAACACTCACTTTCTCTTCCGCTTCCAAGGTATATCGTTGCACCACAACTCGCAACCACTCTAAGCTTCCCTGCCGCCGGCTCATCGGAGCCGGGACACCATCCTATCGGCCTTTGCAGCATCACCCCCTGCCTTCTCCTTCTCTCGCATCCCTTCTTCTCCCTCTTCCCACACAACTCTCTATCTTCCCCTCTCATAATCTACTTCACCACCACCACTCACCTACCTTATGCCTACTAGTCGTCGGCTCATTGGAGCCTGGCCACCCTTTCGCCGGCTACTGCAACACCATTCCCTGCCTTCTCCCTCTCTCGTGTTCCTTCTTCCACCTCTTCCAACGCAACTCTTTCTCTGCCCCTAGTCTGCTGCTGCACTACCACCAAGCAACCATTGTGCCCCACACGCCATCACAAAACTCATCCTCCGCCTTTGAAACACCCTCCCTTTCCCCGCCACCTCCTCCCCTATTCAATAAAACTCCTGCCCTTGAAACCCCTCTAAAGCCAGTAAAGAAAAAAAAATTACTTCTTAAACAAGTAATCGATCCACTTTTGTCCATTTCTGTAAAGCACCCCCCCAAAGTTGTGATTGCTGTGGAATTATTGAAAGTTTGAATTTTTTATGGAAGAGGGGTCATAGTTAGGACTGCCCTTATCAATTTTTCCAAAAAACAAAACTCGTAATTATGCGTAGAAAGTAAGAGTTTCTTTGGAATAGAATGTTAAAAAAATGTGTAATCTAAGGTATTTGGACAAACGCACGGTTAAAAAGCTTTATTTAACAATCAAGAACTTGACATTTTGGGTATGATGTTGGTATGAATTGAAGCTAGATGATATACATGTCAAAGTTTGATTAGATTATTCCATTAAGTGTTTGCCATCATGTGAATATTTATTATCTGTTCGTATAATTTGCTAGTGTTATAATATCATCTAATTTTTATTATACTTGTCCAGGTCGATTTTGGCTTGGAATAACAAAGTTGATGCACCCTCTTCGTTTGTTTATATGAATAAGAATAAGATTTGTCAACTTTCAATAAGAGTGATAGAATAGTTGATGATGAGCTTTTTACTTTGTCTGTTTTTCCTATATTTATCAATTCTTTCAGTTTCTTTGATTCGATGCTTCTATATGTGGGTTTGAAGATATATGGAATGATATTAAGAATAAAATGATTGATTTTTCGCTTTATAAATGTTGAATTCGGGAATTTAATTGAACATAATATAATCGACTTTTCTCTTGTCGAATAAATTAAAACCTTCCCTTCTCCCCTTATAGATCTCTACACTTCATACTTCTCTCCCTAGACCTTTATTTCCTCACTACTTTTTGAATCACATGTGATGCTCAAGTTAAGTTTGCAATGTGGCAGAATTATATTAATGTGTTATTAGATTTGATATTAAATAAAGGAAAATTTGTCAGAAACAATTTATATAAGCAACTTGTCAGAAACACCTTTTTAAAATTCTTTTGTGAAGAGAAACCTTAAACCCCCCAAAAAAACTTTGTCAAAAGAAACCTAATGACGTCATTCTAGCGTTGACCTCTATTTTCCTTCATTTTAGTTAATTATCCGGAAAATTTGCAAGTCCAACCTTTTACAATAACTAATTTGTTTTGTGAGATCAACCTTAACTACTTTACCGACGTTGATCAAGCCATGCCAACGTTGACCAATGAGTGTGTCACTTCCCCCCCCCCCCTTTTTTTTTAAAAAAAATTTCAACCCTTTTTCAAGTCACCATACAATCTAACCCGCTTCGTTTTCTCTTTGCTATTTATGATATCATTTTTTTAGCTTCTCTTATCCAAATTGTAGATGTTGGGATTAAAGGTGGAAAAATCGGAGAAATTTCAAGCGTCCGATGGCATCGGGTGGGCGTCTCGTAGTCGCTAATAGAGCCTAGTCGGACATGGTTTGCCCGACCGGGCGACCTCTGTGATGTTTTGGCATTTTCGTCTCGGGCCCGATCGGGTGAAGGCCAAAATTCACGTTTTCCAGATTTTTCATTATTTTCTTGGATCCCTTTTATAACCTCCTCTTAATTATATGGTTTAAGGATAATTGTCATTCTTATAATGGCGATTTATTCCATTCCATAATTCCTCTTGATGATGGAGTTTTTATTCTTCATAGTCATGTGTTTAATTGGATTGATTATGATCATTGGATTCCTTTGATTTTTTTGGGATGGTACTTCTCCTTCTTTAATCCTATAAATATGAATCATTTTTTCTGATTTTGGAGAACACATCTTTATTCTCTCCCATCTTCTTTTCTTCCTCTCTTTTGGGCATAAGTTTTAGTGACTCCATCTCACACCCAAGAGTGCCATTGTGTGTTGAAAGTTTTGTAAAACTTAGGGAACGAATCGGTGATGCAATTGTGTACCTCGGTTGCACCGAATATTGTTTTCAAGACAATGAGTTGTTTATCACGACACAACAATTTCATAAATATTTGTTTCTATCTTGTCCTTCATTCTAGCCTTGAAAACCTTTAAATACAACAATTTGAAAACGAGATTATTATGTCGATGGATAGAAACAACGATTACAGACAACAACATAGTAGTAGGTTGCAGACAACATAGCAACGACGATTACAGACAACAACATAGTAGTAGATTACAACTTATAGATTATAGTAGGAATTTCCATCAAAAACGCATTCCGTAGTATTCCTTCCATCGATAATTGTGTTACTTTATTTGGGATGTTATTTATTAATTTCAGACTAGTTTCCTTTATCTCCGTAAAAGTGGTAATTGAACTTGGATTAATAATAGAGTTATTAGATTTTATAATTTTTCAATTATTAATTCTTTCACTCTAATTAGTACTATTTTTGTTCTTAATATGTTAGGCTAAATCTCTTTGGGTGGTGAAATATATTAGGTATTGGATTATTATATTGTGAGAATGGAAAGGTTATAATTTTTCATATTTGGGTCATGATTATATCTTGGTTGGATTGATATTCTGTATTATTGTTTAGAACTAGTTTGATTATAATTTAGATTGACCATTTTTGTACAACTTGCTATTTTTATTGCTAAGACTTGACTTGTGATACGCAATTGTTCTTATTAATTTCGTTTGTAGCAATTAGGTATTTGACTAGTGACTAAAGCTTGTCGTGATACCTAAGATTATAATATTTTAAGTTGCACAATCCGAGGTTGTGAGATTTTGGCTTAAGTTAATTATTTCTACAGTTTCCATGTTGTTAATTAATTGAGTCTAGAGAGCTTGTTGTAGATTATTAGTTAATTAGACAATATTTCAAGAGCTTGTTTGGTTTATTTGCAATTTACAAAGTTCACAGTGTCGATGTTCATTCTTGAGTTAACGTCAAAGTATATGCGTGATTTATTTCATTCAATGATCGATTAATATTCTAATACCATTATATATCTCCCGATATCCCTATTTTAGTATCTCTGTTTATCTTTTTCTTAGTTTAGTTATTTGGTAAATATTTTTCAGGTACTAGTTTATTTAGTTTTTTATTGATATTTTATCAAAAACAAGAGTTTTTAACTAACACAAGAAATAATAACATAAATCCAATTCTATGTGGGATCAACCCTTACTTACTCGACTTCATTGCTTGAAGGTTATAGTTAGGTTATTTTTGATAGACACACAACAGTCTAACAATGTTCACTACACTGGGGTGGGTTTGGATCCCAATTTAAGAATAGTTTTCTAGGTCAACTTGCCTATTCCCAACAAATGTGCATGTAGGAATTCTCATCAACCTACCTTAAACTATAGAGTTTACTTTTCTTTCCCTTTTCAGACCTTAATACCTACATTTATCAGTTATAAAATATCCCTAACATCCTAATATACATGTACCAAGTCCTACTTTCCCCACTTAAGTGCTTTCCTTTAATTATTTTAACCCATTAACCCATACTTAATTCCCTACCTTTCTTAGAAGACCTAAAACATTCAAAATAAATAATTTTTTCCTGGACTTGATTATTTTTAATTAAACTCAATTATTTCCTAATATAAGCATGGCTTAATAATGGCTATTTCACTTATGTTCTCGGTGGCTATGCCTTTTGCTATACTCACCAAGTAACCAGATAAAGTTTTTAGATAATAAAATGTGATAATGGATATTACACTAATGAATGACAATGTAAATGATTTTTAAATTCTTGATTCAAAGTGTATGTTTGTGAAATGGTTTGAATATATTTTCTCATCTATGTTTACAAATAAAATGAGTTGTTAATTTACGTTGTTAGAGCAGTATGTTACTAAGCCTCATCTCATGACGTTTTGTTTTTCTGTTTTAGGTATGCATATGAAGATGGGATGATGTAGCAGTGAAAAATAGCTTAGGTTAAATTATGTGACTATAACAGTTATGTAAACTAAGTTTATAAACACTAAATTACACAACTCTAGATATGCTTAAGTTAACTATATATATTTCTAGATTTACTACAACTTTTATTACATGTTTAGTTTCATGAAATAATGTTTGTCTTGTACTCAATTGAATGAAAAGTACGACAGTGACGCACCGACTAAACAAGTTAGGTCTTCCGATGTTAATCCTTGCATTAATTAACCAAATAATAATATGATGGAGATTTTCTTTGACCAAGCCTAAATGAAGATGAAGGCCCAATACATACAGGAACGCAGTCATCCTCCAGTCCATCATCACCGAAATCTCCAAGAAAAACCTCGAGATCGGTGAGTCCGACATTAAAGTCTAACTCTCATAGTCCACCTCCAGCAACTCGACGACCACCAAGCTACTTGGAAGATTTACCGTGCAATCAAGCTAACACAACTCTCTCACCAGCGAACCACAAAGCTTTGAAGAAGTAGCATGAGAAGAAATAGACTAAAGCCATGAATAAAGAGATCAAAATGATCAAGAAGAACAACATATATGAGCTACTTGACAAACCTGAAGAAAAGGATATTATCGGCTTGAATGAGTCTACAAAGTCAAGTACAATGAAGATGGCTCCATCCAAATATACAATGCACGTCTTGTTGCAAAAGGCTACTCTCAACAACTAGAAATTGATTTTGACAAGACATATGCTCTACTAGTTCGCATGGAGACAATCAGGTTAGTCCTTGCACTTGCGGCTCAATTAAAATTACCAGTATATCAATTAGATGCGAAACTCGCATTTTTAAATGAGCAACTCGAAGAAGAAATATATGTCGTGCAACCTAAAGTTTATGTCACTAAAGGCTAAGAAGATAAAGTATATTGCCTTCGAAAAGCCCTTTACGAGATAAAACAAGCTCCCTGAGCTTGGGATAGCAAAATTGATGGCTATATTCTCCAAAATGGCTTCATAAAAGCCCTAGTGAGCCATCACTAAATATCAAGGCTCAAGGAGCACAAGATTTTCTTATATTGTGACTCTATGTAGATGATCTAATCTAGACAGGCACTAATTCAGAAATTATCAAAGAATTTAAGAAGGCAATGATGTCAGTATATGAGATGATCGACCTTGGAGCCATGAAATACTTTATTGGCATGCAATTCAAGCAAAGTCCAGGAAGAATATTTCTCTCACAAGAAAAATATGCAGACGACCTACTTAAGAAGTTCAACATGAGTGAATGCAAGCCATTGGCTACACCAATGATACATAATGAAAGGATATCTAAGATTGATGGCAAAGAGAAGGTCGATGCATATATATATCGAAGTTTGATCGACTCTCTAATATCACACACACGAGGCCTGACATAGTTCATGCTATAAACATTGTATCAAGGTTCATGAGTGAGCCAAGAAAAGCTAACCTGGTAGCAGCAAAAAGGATTATGATGTACATCAAGGGAGCAAAAAAGTTATGGAATCCTGTACAAAATAGAGTAGAATAACAAGCTTACGGGATACACATACAACGATTGGGCCGGAAGTATTAACGACCGAAAATGTAACACCCCCATAACCCATACACGTATAAACTACACTAGTGGAAAAAAGCCCATCTGATGCGGTCAAAACCGGGCTTACTGATGCGGTTTTGGTTCGCATTAGATGGGCCCGCAATAGGTAATAAAAAACTGATGCGGTTTTCGATGACTACATCATATTATAAGGTTTTTGAAAAAAAATTACAACAATAGCGTAACACATAAAGGCAGCAGCCAAACAAGTCCAACAAGCGAAAATAAAATGAATTTAAACTAAAAAATAGCATACTGAAATTATAAAATATAACATAAACTAAACTAAAGAATGAATTTCAATAATAAAATACTTAAATTACAACGAAAATGAAACATAAATGAACTAAATTACAAAACATAAATTATATAAATTACATAAACGAAAATAAATTAAAAACGAAAATAAATTAAAAGCGAAAATGAAAGTGGTACGAAAATTTAAAACTAAGATAGAAACGAAAATAACAAAGTGGTACGAAAATGGAAATTAAACGAAAAAATAAACTGAACCCCTAGATCTAGCGACGTTCGTGGTGGTGGATGTTGACAACAACAAACGGCGGTCGTGGCGATGGATGTTGACAGCAACGAGCGACGATCGTGGACTCGTGGTGGTGGATGTTGACAACAACGAGCGACGGAGTAGAGATCTTAGAGGAGAACGCCACTGACTGACAGCCACGAGCGACAGTGAAAACGACGGTGGCTGTCGTTTGTGAGACAGTGAAGAGAGGAGAGAAGAGGAGTTTTAGGGTTTGTGAGAGAGGGCGTCGTTTTAGGGTTGTGAGAGAGAGAGGGTGCCGTTTTAGGCGGGTTTGTGAGAGAGAGGGAGGGAGAATTTGAGTTTGTTATGTGGTCCACTTGTGGGCTGGAAGTCATGAGGCCACGGAAAATGGGCCAAGCATGCCAAGAACATGGGCTACGCAAGATTTTCAAAAAAAATAGGAAAATCTGATGCGGTCCACAAGTGGACCGCATCAGATTGTCCTCCCAGCTTTTCCTCTTATTTTTTATGTTGATTTTCGGATGCGGTTTTACTAAAAACGCATCTGTTACTAAGTGACATATAAGGTTTTTTCCACTAGTGTTATGTCGCATCGACTTTGGGAGTGTTACCGCCGCGGTGAAACGCAAGGCTTATTGAAATGAAACGTTTAACTTAAATCGTTATTATGAAAACTAAACTGCAGCATAAATAATATGTTAACTACAACTCGGGAATCATCAACGACCCCTTTTTATTTAAACCACAAACTAAGTAAATCATAATAGCTCTATAATCTCTAACCAAAACGCTTTAAAGTTTAAAGATTAGGAAATATCCCCCGTATGCTCAATCTCATGCAGCAATACCAGCAGACCTAGTCTGCTCCCCATTGTAGCATCAATGGTTCATCATAGGTCAACAAACAACGCAATAAAAAACAATCAGCTACGTTGAGTACATAGTAAAACATTGAGTTAATATACTAAGCATAAACAAAATAATAAGAAACGTTCCTAGACATGATACTAGAATAGTATTACATTCATTACTTTTATAATTTAGTTGGCAGCGAACGGGCACCGTTATCTTACTAGAATCATACGGACTACTTAATCCTTAATAGACAACTTGGTCTATTAGATGAAATGTAAATACGGTTTCATTCCGTCCCACATCCATCACCTTAGTATGCATACCCCAAGATCGTACGAAACCTTCCGCCTACTTGAGTTATCAAAATTCTTAAGGACACTACTATCGACATAGTAGGCCTGCGTAGGAGTGTAGAACAAGTCCCACACTCCCCCCATTGTTCATCACTTGTAAGGAATCCAACTACAAGATTATTGCCAAAATCCTTTCTTAGTATTGTCCATTCATACCACATTAAACATATAATCATTTAATGTTCTTTCTTAGATACAATACTCAATTCTTTACTTCTTGTGACATCCTTGTTACACCATAAATCAAAGGATACAAATCCAATACTTTCATGCTTATGATACGATAGAATTACGCATTGAAATAACAACGCTACCTATCGATTTCCAGTCACAATCATGGTACCAAACAATCTCAACAATTAGAATCATACAATCGTTTCCTATCATGATTCTAGGTTCCAATGGAAGAATTCATAACCTAACATGATACTTCTATTTGCAACTGAACTGGTACGCGTACGTACCTTGTAACGAAGAATCTTCAATGACTATTCAAACGCTCTGCTTATGAAATTGGGACCTAATTGAATAAGCAAAAACTGCAGTGCTACATCCTTGATATTATTAACATAGAATAACGTGACTAACCATATAAGACTTAGTATTTCGGAATATAAAAATAACTAATCTTGTTATTCATTAATCTTCTTTTCTTTCATAACTCTATTAAACTTAACGTCTTTTAGAACCAATGACAATGTGCAAACTAGAGATGGCAATGGATCTTGGACCCGTTCCAGATCCGTGGATCCAGATCCGTTTTGAAGGATTTGTATCTTAGTATTTTGGACCCTGCGGATCCGGGTCGGATCCGGATCCCACAAAAAAAATACGGATCTGGATCTTATAGAGAGGATCCAGATCCGACCCGTAGATCTGTTTTTTATAGTTTAAATATTTTAATTTTTAATTAGTAACTTAACGCTTTTGTTTATCTCATTCTCATATAAGATTGAATATCTTAAATGTTGGGATGTTGTTATATTGTAGTTTGGTGAATGTTATAATAAATATATCATTTAGTGATAAAATATTGGCAATTATTTGTACAACTTTTTGGGGAAACAGTCAGATCCAGATCCAGATCTGTAGAACCGTGGATCTAATGGATCTGGATCTGGTTATTGCCTTTTGAGATCCATAGGATCCGGTCCGGATCTGGGTCCATGCTCAAAAAACGGATTCGGCCCGTTGTCATCCCTAGTACAAACTATCCAATACTACCACAAATCAGATTTGAATAACAAAGTTATTATAACACTATAACTATAACTAATAATCTAATTTCTTTTACTAACTTTAATTTATACCTTACTTTTACTTACAAAACTTAATCAGATTTACATCTTAAATCAACTTACAAACTTAATGTAATACTCCGTATTTTTGGAGTTAATTCTTTATAATTAAGAAAATAGAAAGAATATAATTAAAAGCTATTTTAGTATTATTTACAAAATATAATAATGAAATAATAATATTATGGTTCGGTTTAGTTAATTTCGCAATTTTAAAAGATTAAACCGAGTTTAGTTAGACCTAATTATGCCACACTATAAATAGAAGAAATAGAATAAAAAAATCAGAAAAAACCCTAATTCTCCTTCTCCTCTCCTAGTCGTTTTTCATTCTTCTCTCGCCTCTCTATTTCTCGGCCGTTTTTCTCCTCTCTCAAACTCTCTCTCTCTCAAGTTCTCTCTCTCACTCCCTCCCCTTCACCGTTCTTGCACCTGAGCCTCGTCGAAGTCGTATGTGCGAGCGGGTGTGAGGGTCGAGTGCAGAGGGTCGTGATTCGAGCGTGCGTGTGGTGCGTTGGGTGTGCGAGTCGAGGGCTTGTGCGAGGCTCGCGTTGTGTGACGAGATTCGAAGGGTGAGCGAGGGAGTTCGAGGTGTGCGACGCTACTGCGCGAGGCGAGCGAAGGGTTGCGTCGAGGCTGGTGCGATTGTGTATGTTGTGTTGCAAACTAGCGAGCCGGTGGTGCGAGCAGCGTTCGAGGTTCTGTGCGAGAAGGCTGGGCAAGCGAGAAGTGGTTGGACATTTGCCGAAGTTCATTTGCCGGCGAGATTCAGTGGTATAAAACCTAATATGTATAATATAATATTATATTCTATTTTTTTAATTAAATTAAATTGTAAGTAATTAATTTGTAATTCGAGTTAATTAGTAACTAATTAAGTTGTATAATTAGTTTAAACTATTAATCTGATTTATGTTGTGAATCTGATTTTAGGATTGTAATTAAGTAAGGTGGGAAGTAAATAAATTATATTACTGTTATTAGTTGGAAGTACAATCTTATTATGCGAACCTGATTTTGGACATAAGACTTGGTTGGACATAAGACTTGGTTGAACATAAGACTTGGTTGGACATATGACTTGATTGGAATTGGTAAAGGTAGTGGACTATTACACTAACTAAAATCAGTTTGCTCACTAACATTGACTCCTAAAAGATGCTAAACTCATTGAATAGAAAAGAAAAGGAAGTTCATGAACAATGAGTTTAGCTATCGTTTATATTTCGAATTACTAAGTCGTTATAGTTAGTTACGTATTAGTTGATAATATTATCAAGGACGTAGCACTAAAGTATTTACTTAATCGTTTAGGTCCCAATTTCATAAGCGGCACGTTTGGTTAATAAGGAAAATTCTCCGTTACAAGGTACGTACGCGTACCAGTTTAGTTGCAAGTACTAGTATCATGATTAGGTTGCGATTTATTCTATTGGAACCTAGAATCATGATAGGGAACGTTTTGATTGTTAAGATTGTTTGGTACATGTTTTGATTGGAAGTCGATATGTTGCATTGGAATGCGTAATTCTATCGTATTATGAACATGAGCATTGTATTCATATTAATCTGATCCATAGTGTAACAAGACTGTTACAAGAGAAAAGATTTGAGTACTGTAACTAAGAGAACATATTAAATGATTCTATGTTGTTGTGTATGAATGGACAGTATTAAAAATGAACTATGGCAATAACTTGTAGTTGGACTCCCTACAAGTGATGAACAATGGGGGGAGTGTGGGACTTGTTCTACACTCCTACGCAGGCCTACTGTGACGAAGTAGTGTCCTTATAATTTTGATAACTCAAGTAGGCGGAAGGTTCCGTACGATCTTGGGGTATGCATACTAAGGTGAGGGTGTGAGACGGAACGAAACCGTATTTGCATTTCATCTAATAGACCAAGTTGTCTATTAAGGATTAAGTAGCCCGTATGATTCTAGTAAGATGACGGTGCCCGTTCGATGCCAACTAAATAAAGAATAAAGGACGTAACTAACGTATTCTAGTATCATGCTTAGGATTGTTCATTATTACTTTGTTTATGTTTATATGCATTCAATGGTTCATTATATACTCAGCATAGCTGATTGTGTGTTATTATGTGTTTGTTTACCTGTGATGAACCATTGATGCTACAATGGGGAGCAGACTAGGTGTACTGGTGCTGCTGCATGATATCGAGCATACGGGGGATAGTCATTAATATTTGAACTTTAAAGCATTTTAATTAAGTACTATAAGATTCACTATGATTTACTTAATTGGTTTGTGATTTGAATAAAAGGGGTCGTTGATGATTTCCGAGTTGTAGTTACACTTTTATTTCCGCTGCATTTCAGTTTTCGAGACAATGATTTGAGTTAACGTTTTTCTTATTATGCCTTGCATTTCATCGTGGCGGTAACAATCCATACACGTATACGACTATGTCGCATCGACTTTGGGAGTACTACCACCACGATGAAGCTGAGGGGTTTAAAATAGAAAATTAGGATTAATGACTAACAGCGGTTAACACCGTTAGTCATTAAGGGCATTTGGGTGTATTATCTTAAAACTGAGGGGTACCCTGTATATATTTAAAAGTGCGAGGGGTACCCGGTGAATTTCGTGAAAACTCGGGGTATTTGGTGAAAAAATCGTAAAATGAAATATTTGGGCATTTCGAAATACTTTCTAGGCCTAGAAGTTGCTAGAAGTCCGAAGGGAAACTTTATGAGTCAACGAAAATATGCCATAAATATTATTTCTAAGACAGGCCTACTGGAAGCTAAATGTGCAGAGTTTTTTATAGGACATAATCATCTATTGACTATGGTGAAGAGACCATTATTTGATGATGTAGAGAAGTGTAGTAGATTGATGGGCATGTTGATTTATCTGGCTGTTACTGGAATTGATTTTGCATATTTTGTCAAAGTTATATAGGCATCTAAGGTTGTGCATTGGAGGTAGCTCTTAGAATTGTTCGATATTTGAAGAAAAATCTAGGTGAAAGAAATGTTATTCCGTTCGGATATTGATGTCCACTTAGAAGCATGGTATGATTATGATTGGTATAGTTGCCCTATTACTCCGCGTTACTCGAGTAGTTGGCTTGTTCTAATTTGTTGTTCTTCTATTTTCTGTAAGACTAAGAATCAGCCTACAATATCTCATTCTTAGGCCGAATATCATTCTATGACGGCTATAATGAGTTGAATCTGCTAAAGCAATTAATTGGTGATCTTGGGATACAACGAAAGTGATGCACTTTTACTATGAGAGTCAATCTACATTATAAAGAATCTAGTATTTCATGAACAGACTAAACATATTGAGGCAGATTGCCATTTTGTTCGTGATGCGGTGATTGAAGGTCTCATTAATTCTTCCTATATTCCTACCAAGTTTCAACTAGGGAGGACATAGTTTGAATCTTTATTATCCAAGTCGGGTGTTGGGGATTTGCATGCTCCAACTAAGAAGGGTGCTAGTAGATAAGATTTACATTTATTAGTCCCTTGTCTTGGTATGATTATTTATTTGTAGATTAATACCAATTAGAATTTAGAACTTTATCCTTTAGGTTGTATAAATTGATTCATTGATGAATAGAAACAAAACACACAAGATTGTCAAACCTTAACACATACATAACTGATGATATATAAATAATTGTCAGAATCTTCTTTCCATTTCATTGCCAAAAAAGACTCCAAGGACCTACTAATGATAACTTCAAACTCGCATATGTAAAAGAACAGAGTGCAGATGACAAAATTCAATAATCTTTCCATGTTTACAGTAGTAAAAGGAAGCCACTTTGGCTTTAAGTACAAATATACAATGCAATCAAACAAATTTTGGAAGTTTCTTTTATGAACTTTCATCTCCGTCCACTTTAATGGGGAATTTGAATACATTTTACATGGATTACAATCCAGAAGTCAAAATCAAGTGTCAATCCCACCTAGAAGGTTGGATATATGTAGCTTTTGATGATAAATCCTAATAAAGAAACCAAAAAAAGAATGTTTATAACAATTGACCAGCCAAAGTCAGTTTCTCAGAAAATTTGCACACCTGTTGGGCAGGCCTGTATCATGGTGTACAGTTACAATTTCCTGTGCAGTACAGTTGATCACATCCATTCTCAACTTAGCTCCAGCTGCCTTCAATCCCTTCAGAGAAACGGCCTGGTTGAAGAGGTTAAGCGAGGGCAATCGAGAGGCCGAAGGCAACTTACCATTAGGTAAGTAATTCCTGAAATCATCTGCCAGAAGTGGTACCTCAAAATCTTCCTTGTCATGCTTCACAACATTTTCCTTAGCACTAATGTGAGCTCCGGGTTCCATATGATTGGTCGAAAAGCTAGCTTGATTCGGGAAGTTAGGATACAGACTCACGTAGCCTCTTAAATACATCATATCAATGAGAAATTTCTTCCATGAAGCTTGCCAGCCATTCGTTCTGGACCTTGGAATTTGAACCGGATTTTTCTTGGCATCCTCAGTGAAGCGCATGTTCATGTACACATAGAACTCTCTCCAATGCTTGGGGAAGAATACAGCCCCCCAGCTGCAGGGGAGTTGGTGGAGATAAGGTGTGTTTGGATGAATCTGTTTGAAGAAGTCAGTTGCATTCCACTTGGGTCTTTCTTTGACAACTTCAACCAAACGAGGTGTGTAAAGAGAAATTGAGGACAGCTCAGGGAAATATACTTGTGGGTCATAGTGGTAGGCTAAGAGTGCATATTTGATCCATAGATAGTAGTAAGGAGAGACTTCGATATCATCTTCGAGTAATAGACCAAAGTCATCATCTGAAGATGGATACCAACTCTCACTCACTGCACGAATAAGCCCTCCTTGAATGATTCTCCTCCTTAGGGTCTTTGTTCCGTGTGGCCAAACAAATGTGCCTATTAGCTTTATTGTTGCCTCATCCACTCTGCTGTCTACGTTGAAGGTGATTGGAACATCATCACCCAAATAATAGGCATTGCTAAGTGATTTAAGAAGCCTTACGAGAGAATGAACACGGTTCTGGGTGATAATGTTGATTGAAAGCCTCATCTTATTCCAATCTGTATGAAGTGTATAATAATAAGGTTAAAAGAGTATAGATGGTAGTGTTAAAGAACAACCTAATATATTCCTCTCTTTCAAATACGCTTTATGCTCTGTTTGGTTGAACAAAAAAAACCATTTCCTATGGATTAGGATTTTACACACCATTTAGTAAACTATTTGCCACCCTTAATAAACCAAACCAAAGACAATAGGAAAATCACTTCTCTTGGAAATTTTTTTAGCCAACCAATCTCTTAGATCAAACACATTCTTTCGGCTTTATACTAAAATCTTTCCATTTTAGTTCAAGGTTAATCTGATACTACAAGAGGTAAAAAAAACATAAATACTAGTAAAGAACTTACTTGGCAATGCAGTAGACCTTAGATCAGCCATCCAAAGGACCTTGGGAACAGATGTTCTTGGTAGAAGAACAAATGTGGAACCGTTATTACTGGTCTCGGAAGCCATTTTCAAAGCTTTTCTCACATCAGGATCAATATCGTTAACAGCAATCAGCACACTTGGGTTGTGAACTTTAATGAGCCCTTTCATGCCAGCATAAACACTTTGCAGTACAGGCACTTCAGAATTTGATACCCCTAAAAGCGCGCCAACACCAAGGTCAAATATTTTGAATCTTCTCTCTTTACAAACTGACGTTGGCCAATCTAAAGCAGCAGCAGCATCTTCACAAGGACAGTACTGGCCTCCAGAGACAACAATGTACGCCTTCTTACCAACTGTAGTCCTAAATTTCTCAAGAAGAGGAGCAAGGACTTTCACTTCATCAATGGAATGGGCA
The DNA here is from genome assembly GCF_026745355.1 of Beta vulgaris subsp. vulgaris. NCBI lineage: Eukaryota > Viridiplantae > Streptophyta > Magnoliopsida > Caryophyllales > Amaranthaceae > Beta > Beta vulgaris. Next base: position 11,020,655 of record NC_079210.1, read on the forward strand.
TAAAACAGTGCATCAATCTTTTGTGGGTTCATTGCCGCCCATTGTGTTACATATCCGCTTGAAAGGGCTCTCCACCACTGATCGTCTCTTACTTGAACGATATCTTTGAAAATAACTGTGGTTTCGGACACATAAGCAAGCCGATGTTCACTATCTCCCCATGTTTCTTTGTCTTTTGGATCAACAGGAAGCACAAATGAGCCAGCATTCCGGTACTTTTGAAGCTGATAGCTGCATGCCAATTACAAGGATATTACATTAGACCATCTGACACAAATGTATGTGGAGATGGAAACATGTAAGAAAAGAGTTGACTGTTGGAAAAAATAAAGTTTGCATATTCATCTCAAGTTGCAAATTTTGTATTAGCAGTAAAATTAATAACAGTGATATCCCAAAAAGAAAGCAATGTATTTCATATTCCTATTTCTTGGAATAAGTTCTTTAATATGGAATAAAGTTTTGCAAGAGGCTGAAGTAGCATGAACTAGAGAGATAGAACGCTAAATGAGGGGTAGTTTATTCAACGCGCATGTTTCCGTTCTATATTACTTAACACATAATTCAATATCAAGTACGATACTTTTGTGAAAATATAAGCTGCATGCTTACAGAAAATCAGTACATCATTCAAATTTTGTTGAATAAAAACATAGCAGACACGAGATTAATCAAGAGAAGATTGAAAGCCTATGTACAAAAAAGATTAAAAAAAAGGAAAGCAAAGCAGATAGAATATGAATCATGGACTTACCTTAGATGCAGATCTTCACCCGTCATAAAGGTCATAGGATTCTCAATAAAAAGAGTCTTGACAAGCTCTGCAGATAAAAACCATGAACTGGAGAGGAAGTCTACCTGCACCACCTTTTCAACAAGTATATCATAAGCTGGATCGGGTAAATAAAGGCCCGCCTCCTTCGAGTGGAACTTTCTATAGCTGGGGAAGGAGAAATCCTTCTGTCTGAAAGGTAGAATTCTCCCTATGCTGCCTAGAACAGAGTTCTTATACTTCTCTGTGCCTGCAACATGAGACAATATCTGAAGCATTTTCTTCCCCGGTATCATGTCATCATCAACTATGTACACAAGATCAGCTTCTGTTTGTAAAGCCATTTGAAACCTTCCATAGTACTTAAAATCATAACTAGAACTGACAAAACTAATTCTGCTATCATTGTAACTCTGCACAATTCTTCTGAGTAGCATCTCATTTGGGCTCCCAAATGCGAGTACCCAAACATGGTGGAAAGGGAGAGTTTGCTGAAGCAAAGAATCTAGCTGCGCGCAAAGAGTTTTTCTTTTGAAATGATTTAGAATAACTGTTACTTTTGGTTTATTAGGTCCCTTCAAATCCCACTTTGATGGCATTGCCATTAGTTGGAGAAGAGACTCGGTTCCTAAAGTCTTGCTCTGAAACTCCAACACTTCATCATAAAGCTCTCTCTTCAACTTGATCATTTGAAGATCATTGGACTTCTTCTGCATAAAGTCAATCTTTTCATGCTCACAGACCTCAGACGGAGCAATAGGTTGCATTTCAGTTGCAGCCATATTAAAGACTTCTTGATAGTGGCTCACAATGTGGGGTTGAATGATATAGTCTTTCCATTGCTTTGCAAATTGAGTAGCCCATGAGAAGTCTGGTTTGGTTCGTAAATCAACTGTTGGGCTCATGTAATACAAAAGAAATGTTGCATAGATGGCGAATGCGAATTGTAGGCAAGTTAGTGTTGTTACTAGCCGACTGGAGTTACTCTTAGGGGTTTTCAGCTTCCCCTTTGTTCCTACATAATCACTTAACATTCCTTCTAGGTAATCTCCGCTTTTGGCATTTGCACTTGAGTTCTTGTAAATACCCATTTTCCAAATTCGTTTTAAGAAAAAATTCAGTACCTGCACACAAAAACAACAGCAACAATTCCAAAGCCTTAATCCCGACAAAAAAAAAAAGCCCTTACATCTGATCACGTTCAATATCAAGCCATGAAAGGTGCGGTGCACCCAACAAAAAATAACACAACTAAGAAGTAAGAACAAACAAATTTTTGTACCTTAATTAGTACGTATCAACTATACTGATATTATGCAGCTGAGATTGGCGTTACACTTGTGAATGCTGCAATGTAATCATTGACAAAGCAACAACAAGAATGAGGAAAGAAAGATAACTAGGGATACAAAAAAGGAGTTAGTTAATGAAAGAAGTATTGAAAGTGTTGTGCTTTGTCATATGAAGTGCAACAGAACGTGTGTAAGCTAGCTTAAATAAGTGTGGAAATTGCGTTTCAAAGCAAATATGAAGAATTCATGAGGATTGCTATCCTAGCTCACATGGGTCTAAACAGCTACTTATGCCTAAATATTTGTTAAATAAAATTTAATTTGTTAAGGAAAACAATGCTTTATCTTCACTATTTCTCATACAGCATCTAACTCAAACTCACTAATTTCAAAGCCAGTTTTGCTGCCGTGAAAATGGGCTAGTTCTTTCTTTTTTTTTTTGGTATGGATCTAGCTATCTTTACTAATAATTCTTGTTCCTTACATTTCCAGTATCTTCCTTGAAGGTGGTATATGGAGTATCAAATTACTGCTTCTAACAAACTAAGAGCACAAAGATTTCTTCTTTTACCACATTTTTTTTTTTTTTTGAGGGGACCTTGTTTTACCACTTAGAAAGACTACCATTGGACCAAAAGCTTTTTTTTTATCTTAGAATTTATCTCTATTAATCGACGAGGCTGTCCTAATTTACAACCGTTATATGCAAAACTAACATTTTTGACCAGCGTGGACCTGATCCACATTAATATTATTGTGGATTAAAGTCAGCCATATGACATAGTGACCTTTTTTTTTTACATTGCGACCTTATAAAATCTTAACTTACACTAATCTATTATATCTAGCATAGTAACAATCTTTTTTGGATACGATCACCCTTTCTTACATTAGTTTATCATAACGAAATTTTTACTTTATGACAATAACATTTTTTCTCACAAAGTCCCCCTTTACCATTCATATCTACTTTTATTTGTTTATATCTATTTTCTTTTTATACAGTGATTCTTTTTTTTTTTCATAAATCACATGTATTAATGTGGACCAAGTCTATATAAGCTTTTTACAATATTTTTTTTGTGATTTTGGAAAAAAATAGCGAGTTTTGGTGATTTTCAACAAAAATATAGGAACGTGTGCTTTATTTGGAAAGTTATTTTCATAAAATATTTTAAGAAAGCTGTTATGCTACGCACTAAATGGATATTAGAGTTATAATATAGGAGTTTCTCATTATTGGATATCTTAAATGCTCCATTTTGATTTGATACACTTGTTAATTTACATTTTAACCATGAATATTTTCAATTATCTATTAGTAAAAATTGTAAAAATTAATATTTTGAAAATATACGTTCAGAAAAATTCAACATATCATATGCTTATATTGGTTTTCTATGTATTTGTAAGAAAAATGATCAAAGTAACGTTTGTGAATTTATATATGGGATAGCATGATGTGATGAATGGCGAATTCATATATATAATTCAGTAAAAAGATTGAGGCTGTGAAATATAATGTCTTAAGAGCAATGCATTCATGTCCAAAAGATGTCATGGATTTGGTTCATAAGGCAAGACACAGAATTTGCATCGGAAACCTTCTTATACACAAGTATAAAAAAATCCAAAATTGAACCCCCAAAATTCATAATATTCCCAAAGACCAAGATTCATGTGGATGAGATTAAAAGTAATTGATAAATCAATAATTAAAAAAACAAGTAAACATAATTACTTAAAATATGGAGTGAATACAGTATAGCCATAAAATGAAGAAAAAGGACAAGTCAAAGTAGTAGTAGTAGTATAAAGATTACCTTAGAAATGAAGAAAATAATCAAATTACGTTGGGACACGGAGTTCTCTTTTCTTGTTCTTCACTAAAGGAAGGCCAAAGAATAACCTCAAACTCACACAACCATCAAAGCATTTACTTACATAAGAGGCAGCGTAAAATTGCAAAAATTGTATGAAAAAGGTAGATATATATGTACAATATGAAGGTTGGTACAGTTGACTTTTCATATGCAAATCAAAATTAAAATGTATCAAACTCTCGACGAACATGGCGGCAAAATTCAGTGTTAATGCCATACTGCCCAACTCTTTGGTCAACTTGAATATGTGCGAGAAACCCATGAGCCCATATCACAAATAACAAATATTGCTTGTAGTTGTAGCCTTGTAGGAGAGAGAAAGGTCGATGGACTTGGTTGCTTGTGGAAATAATATTAACTTAAACTTCCTCCATTATTTTTTAAGAAACTCATGTTAAAAGGAATAAGATAAAGATAGATAAAAAGCGAGATTTATCTAATAAGAGATATTGGGAAGAAATTACTAAATACGAAAAATATTACAATGAAGAACGATTTTAATTGTATTACTTATTTTGTTAAATTATTTTTCTTTTGCAAAAGAGCGAGCTAGCTAAAGTTTCATAATATTTTATGACCCAAATTTCACAAGTATCTAAACTAAACTAGCAATTATATACAAGATATATGCCTTTTTTTTTCTATAATTACTAATATTTTTAAGACGTTTAGTTTACATATATATTTCAAAAATTGATTTATGTTGTGTTTTTTGATACCGAATATATAGGTGTACAAAATAAGTATATTATTACAAAAATATACAAAGATTATTATATATACTCTACTTGTTTATAGGATTGTATGAAATATACTGATAGTTCAAATATGACATCATACATACATTCAACTCTGTATATATATTTCTTTTGTTTTTTTTAGATGTTTCATTTCTCCTCTACTCTTTTATCAACGCCACAAATTATACCTTTAATATCTCAAATTGTACATAAGTAAAAAGATATAAAAAAGTTGATATTTGAAAAGTATATATATCGAGATGAATCTAAAAAGATCACACTTGACTATGTTTTTTCCTATGAAAAAATAACCAAAGACGGTCAAACTGCATAAGATGAATAGTGCAAAAAGTCAATATGAAACAACTAAAAAAACGGAGGAAATATATTTTACGGTTATTTCATGAGGTACCCCTGAGTACTTAAAAAATTCACACGGTACCCACAAAACTTTTGAAATTCACATGGTACCCCTCAGTTTACCAAAAATCCACCAGATGCCCTTAATGACTAACGAACGTTAACACCATTAGTCATTAAGGGCTAATATGCCACACGACAACTTCCTATTGGCTCCCTAAAAGATTATTTAGTTAATTAAAAAAAACTAATTAATTAATAAAAAAACTTAAAAAAAAAACCAAACCCAGCCACCACTGCCCCCACCCCGCCACCCTTTCGCCGGCAATACCCCCACCCCCGCAACCCCCCTACGCCAGCGACCTTCCCTGCCCCCACCCCTTCCCCGGCATCCCTCCTCTTCCCTGCCCCCACCCCTTCCCCGGCAGCCCTCCTCTTCCCTCCGAAACCACCTTCACCCCTCGAAACCTCCCTCCTAACCCCTTGAAATACCCCCTTTGCACCATAGCCGGCACCAAAACTCCCTCCACGGCGCCGACGAAGCTTCATCGCCCCACGCCCTGCCATCCCCACCCTCTTTCCCCCCTTAAACAACCACCTACAAACCTTAAAACCCCCAAATCGAAACCCTAATTTTTGATTTGGGGGTTTTCGATTTGGGGGTTTTATGTGGTGTTTTAAGGAGTGAAAGGGGTTGAGGATGGTCGAGAAATATTCGCCGGCACCGGGATGTGGTTTAGGCGCCGGCCGTGAGGTGGAGGGAGGTTTTTGGAGGGGGTGGGTTGGGGTTTTGGCATCGGGATGGTGGTTATGCGGGGAGGTGAAGGCTACCTGCGAGCGTGTGACACCAACGGTCCTCCTCGCCGGCGCAGGAGGGTGACGGAGGCGGTAAAGGCGGTGGGATTACCGCCGGCAGGTGGTGGCAGTGGTGGGCCGGTGGCTAGGGGTTGAGATTTTTTAAAAAGTTTTTAATTTTTTTAAATTTTTTTTATTAATTTTGTTTAATTATTAACAAAATATTTTTTAGAAAACCAATACGAAGTTGCCACGTGGCTTAATGACTAACAAAACTTAACGCCGTTAGTCATTAAGGGCATCTGGTGCATTTTTAGTAAACTCAAGGGTACCTGGTGAATTTAAAAAAAAAAATGGGTACCACGTGAATTTTCAAAGAACTCAGGGGTACCTCATGAAATAACCGTATATTTTATAAATGGTGATCGTTTTGTAAGGGTGAAGGAGGATCTCAAATTTATACATTTGTTTGAGTAGTAAAAGTTGTATACTCATTATATGGAAGTTTGATTGAAAAAATAATCATTCAGTTTAATTATTAAACTAATTAATCAAATGTTTATATTTAATTCTATAAGTAAATGTTTGCCCTTTTTGTTTTTTCCAATTTTGACAGCTATTTTTGTCAAACACTAATCGCTAACAGCTACTTTGAACACAAATCACTAATCATTACTAGTTGACCGCTAATAGCTACCGCAACAGTTAAACGCTACTGCAACAACTAATAACTACTGCAACAACTAGTTTGCCAAACAGGACCAAATGCTTCTTTGTGAGTAATCTAGTGGAGCTTTATCCCATAACTTATTAGTTATTAATGAAGATTTATAATTGGAAAAAAGAATAAAATTTAAGCGGTACAATTGGAGAAAAGTCCCCTTTTTCAGGGGAGATACCACTATACCAGGCAATCCAGAGACGACTATAGTATGAACCAAAATGAGTTTTGTGAATGGAATTGAGTTTTGCGTTAAACGAAGTACTATGGTCCAAAACGTGTAAAGTACAATAACATCATAGTGGAAAGCCACTGAAAATCTGATTTTTTTTAATTTGAATGATAAGCTTGAAGAGCGAACTTTGTCCAGATTCTTATACTAACGTTTCTTTTTACATTCAAACGTTTAACTTTCCCGTTTTGTTAGTTATCTCTATTTTTTTTTTTTAAAGAGAAATTTCATTAATTGAAGGCCAAACGGCATCTACAATAGATATTAAAGAAAAACAAGATACAATTAAACAAGGTTAAATCAAATTCGTCTTCGAAGAAACTATAATGAACCAGATCGAGCAATACAGCGCAGCCCCCTTGTATTTGCTGAATCAAACAGCTATTGATGAGGAAGTCTATCATTCTGACATAGTTTGGGAAGAGCTTTCTTGATCGAGCCATGTTAACCGCATCCGAGATTCCAATACCTTCATGTTGAGTTTTGAACTTCAACCAACAAGAACAATTTCTCATACCTAAAAATAAAACAACCACACTCACAACTCCCATAGAGAGAAGGAGATCTCCACAACAAAGACTAAAAACCCCATAACAGGGTTTGAAGAAATCTCATAAAGAGATACTGATTTATTCAACAAAACAAGAAAATAAACTAAAAACTGAAAATAAAAGGAAAAAGGGGCTTACCATGGATGAAATCATCCATGGCAGCCCCTAACTGATGAAGAAGAAGTAGGGGAGGCTAGGGTTTTAGAGAGAAAAAAGAAAGAGGGAGGCTAGGGTTATACTTTCTGGTAGCTTTTAGTTATCTCTATTATATAAGGGAAAAGGAGGGGGACACCAAAAATGGTATTTTCTTTTATACCCTTAAGTAATAAATACAAATTCATCATCTTTTATCATCATTGATTTATTAGCTTTCAGAAAACAGAAGAAAAATATACAATGAACTTTATGACATATCATTGATTTATTGGCTTTCAGAAAACAGAAGAAAAATATAAAATAGACTTTATGAATAATTTTTCGTATATATTAGTATGCAATTGACTTTTTTATTTGTTTTCGCACGTATCACGTGCATATAGGACTAGTCAATATATAATTTTAACTATTTATATCTTTAATTATCAATAATCAAAAATTATAAAAAGTAGATTTTTTTCGAAAAATGCTTCCTTTAGAACAAATTACATGTTATACTTTCAAAAACATACTTTTTAGGCAATTTTTTGAAGAGGAGAGAGATAGAGAGAAAGAAAAAGGGGACCCATAGGCATCTGCATCGGTCCAGGACTGTACTGAAATTGGCCGGATCGGAATTTGGTGAACTGGTCTTGGACCCGTAGGACAAAATTTTTTCTTTTTAAAAAAAAGTATGTTATTTTATTTAAATATATATTTATAAACTAAATACATTAAAAATTAATAATTTTAATAACAATAATCCTAAAGTAATAAATAATAGGTTTTTATCCCCTAAAAAAAAAGTTTTTTAACTTTCAAACTTTCTACCTTTTAAAACTTTTTTTTAAAACCTATTAGCTTTTTTTAACTAAAATGATAGAAATTCTGGTCCGACCGGTCCAGACCAAATCGGAAACTCGAAATAAGGTTTTTTTGTTGGATTGGATCTGGTCCTCATCCCGATACTAATTTTGGTCCAGTTCGGTCCAAATTTTGGCTCGACCCTGGTCTTTGCAAAACCCTACATGTGATAGAAGAGAGATAGAGATAGATTGTTGCCTAAAAAGGAAGTGTAACATCTATTTTGTTACAAAACCGTATTTAGAAAAGTGTAACATCTATTTTGTTACAGAGGAAGTATATATTAAGACGAATCTAACAAGATACCAAATGAAAATATTTTTCCTTAACTATGAATCAGCAAAAATAAACTAAGCAAAGTTAGTGAATAGTAAAAGTCAAACCCTTATAAGTAAAAAGAAATGAAGCAAGTATTAAACAATAAAATATCTGTACCCGGGTAATATATGGTTGTATGTTTTTTTAGGAGTATACGATTGTATGTTATATAATTCATTTATCATACACCCATATGTACCATGTGCATGGTATACCCGAGATTAAATTTTGCTCATTTAGAACTTTTCTTTTTTAGTGCATCTTGCTCATTTGTATGATTTCAAATGAGAAATGAGCAGAAAGTAGCTTTCATTGTACCATACTCACGGTACACCGGGGTATATGATAGTAACTATTTTTGTCAGGAAAAATAATTCTGCTATATTTCAAGACTTTTTTAATTGTTCAGTGTAAAATTTATAAAAAGTACTTTTTAGCTCATAATAAATAAAAATTACATCTATCATCATTAGTTTCACTCAATAGATTATGATATGGACCCAATTGATATAAACTAATATTTTTTTTATACGGGAATGTGGAGTATTGAGTACTATTATTTAAAATTACACCATAATTAAATTTTTCTGAGAAATATGTTTTTCCTTTGTTGTATAGGTTATGTAACACTCCGTGCTTTTACTCCTAAATTTTCACGTTTAATTACACTAAACTAGTTTCTTGACCCAGGCGATGCCTTGGGTCAGTTACAATAAACAAATACTCCTTCTGTCTTATATTAGTTTACCCCTTTCTTTTGCACAGAGTTTTAGGAGAAATAATGTTGTGGGTCATAGAAAGAAAGATAAACTATTATTTTATATTAAAGTTGAATGTATGTGTGATGAAAAGTTTGTGGTCCCATTCCAAAAATAGCAGAAAAAAGAAATGGGTAAACTAATAAGGGACACCCTTAAAAGGAATACGAGTAAACTAATAGAGGACGGAGGGAGTATGTTATTATTTTTAAATTTCATAATCTATTTTGCTACTTTTCGTATTTTTTATCCATTAAAAAATTAAAATATTCACGTCACGACGTGATAAGTAAAAAAATTGAATGATTTGAGTTTGAAAACAATACCTTAGAATGAATTGTGGTAAGAGAATATGACATCAATATTCTCTTGTAAGTTACGCAATAAATGTGTTATAGATGTATATACTTGTTTAAGTCTTTTTAGTTAAGTATAATTGTTACAAGACTTTATCATATTTTATTTGAAACACTAGACAACAAAGTCATAGTGTATTGATGGTTAACCTTTTAATTTTCATTTCAAAAGTCACGTGTTCGATACCTTGCATGTACACATTTTTTTTAAAAGTGAAGAGTACGCATAAACTGTAATACTCTGTATTTTTGGAGTTATTTCCTTATAAATAAGGAAATATTAAGAATATAATTGAAAGGTATTTTAGTATTATTTACAAAAAAATAATAATAAAATAATATTAGTACAGTTTGAGTACACTTACAACTTTAACGTAATTCTATTATAGTTCGGTTTGCCACACTATAAATAGGAGAGAATAAGAAAAAAAAAACAGAAACCCGAACTCTCTCTCTCAGCCGTCACTCTCAATTTCTCTCTATCTCAATCTCTCTCTCCTTCTCACCCGTTTCTCTCCCTCTAATCCTCTCTCTCTTTCTTCTTCTCTCTTGTCGCCTCCTCTGAACCTTTGACGAAGTTGGTGTGCGAGCGAGTGTGTGTGTGATTCGAGGGATCAAGTGGTGTGAGAAGGCTGCTAGGTGTGCGTGACCGTTCGAAGTTGTGCGAGCGAGGGGGTTCGAGTGTTGCGAGCGACGAACCAAGCGTGTGCGAGAAGAGTGTCTGCACGACCATCGAGGGGTGCGCGAGGTTGGTTGAGTCGTGCGAAGTCGAGCGTGAGGTCGACGGTGGTGTGCGATGCCTTCGAAGGTTCGAGGGCAAGACTCCATGGGGTGCGTGTGGAGGTGCGAGGCTCGAGTGTGGCGAGCGGGTTGTACGAAGGCGCGCCGGTGGCTCGAGGGTGCTGGGAGACGAGCGAGGTTTGTGGCCAAGACTCGTGGTGTGTCGTGCGTACGGTGCGCGAGTGCGGTGTGTGACTAGTCGTCGCCGGAGTTCGGTCGCCGGTGTTTAACGCCGACGAGATTCAGTGGTATAAAAACCTAATATGTATAATATGATATTATATTAGTTTTAATATTGTATATTATGTTTTTCTACTAATTTAAGTTGTAAGTTAATTAATTTGTAATTTGAGTAAATTAGTAATTAATTAAGTTTGTATAATTAGTTTAAGCTGTTAATCTAATTTAAATTGTAAATCTGATTTAAGGTTTTGTAAATAAGTAAGGCGTAAAGTTAAGAAAGTAGATTATTGATTATTAGTTGGAAAGTTATAATGACCTTTCTATTCAAACCTGATTTTAGTAGTACTGGACATAAGGACTTGAATGGAGTTGGTAAAGATGTTATATTATTGAGTTGACTAATTTCAGTTTGGCTCACCAACATTGACTCTTAAAAGACGCTAAGCTCAATAGAGTTAGGAAAGAAAAAAATAAAAATAAACAATGAGATTAATTATTGTTTATACATCGAAATACTAAGTCGATATAGTTAGTCTCGTATTATTTGACAATATTATCAAGGACGTAGTACTGAAGTATTCACTTATACGTTTAGGTCACAATTTCATAAGCGAAACGTTTGATTATGCAGCGAAAATTCTTCGTTACAAGGTACGTACGCGTACCAGTTCAGTTGCAATTATTAGTATCATGTTAGGTTGTGAATTACTCGATCGGAACCTAGAATCATGATAGGGAACAACTGTGAATGTTGAGATTGTTTGGTAACATGATTATGATTGGAAATCGATATGTGGCATTGTAATGCGTAATTCTATCGTATCATGAGCATGAGTATTGGACTTATATTATTTGTTTCATGGTGTAACAAGAATGTTACAAGAAAAAAGATTTGAGTACTGTATCTAAGAAAGCATGTTAAATGATTCTATTTTATTGTGGTATGAATGGATAATATTAAGAATGGACTATGGCAATAAACTTGTAGTTGGACTCCCTACAAGTGATGAACAATGGGGGGAGTGTGGGACTTGTTCTACACTCCTACGCAACCCTACTGTTACGAGAGTAGTGTCCTTATAAATTTTGATAACTCAAGTAGGCGGAAGGTTTCGTACGATCTTGGGGGTATGCATACTAAGGTGATGGGTGTGAGACGGAACTAAACCATATTTGCATTTCATCTAATTGACCAAGTTGTCTATTAAGAATTAAGTAGCCCGTATGATTCTAGTAAGATGACGGTGCCCGTTCGCTGCCAACTAAATAAAAAGTAAAGGATATAATGCTATTGTAGTACCATGTCTAGTAATGATCATTATTGCTTTGTTTATGTTTGCATGCATTTAATGGTATACTATGTACTCAGTAAAGCTGATTGTGTGTTATTGTATGTTTGTTGACCTACGATGAATCATTGATGCTACAATGGGGAGCAAACTAGGTAACCTGGTGCTGCTACATGATACTGAGCATACGGGGGATAATTATTAGTCTTTGAACTTTAAAGCGTTTTAATTAAGTATTATAAGACTATTATGATTTACTTAATTAGTATGTGATTTGAATAAAAGAGGTCGTTGATGATTCCCGAGTTGTAGTTACATGTTTATTTCCGTTGCATTTCAGTTTTCGAGACAATGATTTGAGTTAACATTCCTTTTTAATAAGTCTTGGTTTCATCGCAGCGATAACACTCCTAAAGTCGATGCGACGTAGTCGTAGACGTGTATGGATTTTGGGGGTGTTACATAGACATAAAGCATTAGCGTTAGGAATTTGAAGAGAGTGTCACATGTCACATAGACATTCTTTTGCACGCCTTTTAATATATTTGTATAGATTAGTATTTTCTCGTTAAAAAATAAATATTTTATTACTTAAATATCTATAGGCCTGTGGTTTATTGTTATTAAGATATTTATATAACATGTTATAATTATATATATTTTAATTATAGTGGTGGATTATTTATTTAAGAATTATATTAATTTCGTTAATTATTTAAACATTTAGGATACGATTTTGTCATGTAGCGTTTTCATTATTCGTTTGAACCGTCGCAAGTGATGAATTAATCCGTCACTTGTTGCATCAATGCTTGCCGAAAATCAACTTGATTGGAGAGGAAGATAATTTTTTTGATGCTCCCTAAATATCTCTTTGAGTCCTTTGTAACCTCCCACTTAAACATATCATTAAACCTTCTTAAACCTCTTTTTTTCTCTTGAAAAATCAAATTTCTATATCAGGACATTCAGTAACCGTTCCCTTACACTTACACGCCAACTTTGGAACCTAAGTATGAGAAATTCTCATTTTTCATCAACCATAAATTTGTTGCGCTTGATCCTTGTTAATTCTACCACTCTAATTCTCCTACTAATTAGAGTTTTGGTGCACTAGGAAAGGATTTGGAGGACAAACATCATTAACAAGAAGAAAACGCCTAGTAGTTAGGGGTGTGCACCGGTCTAGGATCGAAACTAACCAAATCGGTAGACCGGAATCTGATATTATTTTTGGACATGGACCGAAATTTTTCCATTCCGGTCCGGTCTTTAACCTGTTGGGCCGGCATTTATATTTTTTTTGAAAAGATTTTTTTTATTTTATTGAAATATATATTTATAAACTAAATACATTTAATAATTTTAATAACCATAATCCTAAAGTAATAAATATTAGGTTTTTAACTTCCAAACTTTCTACCTTTTAAATTATTTTTTTACATATAAGCTTTTTAATACTAAAACAACATAAATTACGGTGCAATCGGTCCGAACCGGATCGAAATTTTTCGGGTTTGGACCGGAAACCCGAAATGAGGTTTTTTGTTGACTAAGGATCGAGTCCGGTCCGACCTTGGTCTTTGCACGACCCTACTAATAGTATAGTTTTGCACTTTACCCCACGTTCCAGGTAAATAGTAGTTGGCTTTGAACGTTAGAAATTGCAATAGTTTTAGGAAAATGTTTTATTATTAGGAATTATGTTTGGGATTGTATATTATTTAATTAAAGCTAGAATTTTGCTGAAAATAGTTGAATATATGTGTGTGCTGTGTGGTTTTGATGTTACTGAGAAATGATTTTTGTGGTTGGATTAGTTGATGTGTTATTCATGTTATTAGAAGTATTAATGTTATTTTTCTATGATTAGAATATGTTTTAGGATGTTAACTTGTATTTGAGTCCGGGCATTGCTCCGGGTTGGTACTGTTTTACAAATTTAATATGCTTTTTTTTTTTTCCATTTCCATTAAAATATATTTAGAAAAACTCAACATTTAAAAGGTACAAATATAATAATGTAGACAATTAAAACATGATTAAAAGTTGGTTGAGATGATAATTATGTCATATGTAATTGCAAGAGATCACGGGTTCAATTCTTGTTGCAAGCTAATTTTACTTTTGTTAATTGACACGCTTGTCACTTGTGTACACATTGGACAATTCTGGTGGAGTAACAGAGGTGCCACGTGGCGTGTATCCATTCCTTTGGAGGTGCCACGTGGCATGTATACGCACGCCTTTTAATATATTTGTATAGATTATTTTAATATATATGTTATTATTTTAATAGAGTACAACACAGAGTATAATAATAATGGAGTATAAAAATTCACATCACGACGTGATAAGTAAAAAAAAAAATTTGAAAGGTTTGAGTTTGAAAACAATACCTTAAAAAAATTATAGTAAAAGAATATGACAACAATATTCTCTTGTAAGTTAAGTCTTTTAGTTAATTATAATCATTACAAGACTTTATCATATTTTATTTGAAACATTAAATAACAAAGTCATAGTGTATTGATGGTTAAGCTCTTACTTTTCATTTCAAAGGTCATGTGTTCAATACCTTGCACTTTCCCCTTTTTTTTTTTTAAAGCGAGGAGTACATATAGACATAGAACATTTGCATTAGAAATTTGAGGAGAGCGCCATGTGGCACATAGATATTATTTCGCACTCTTTTTAATATATTTGTATAGTTTCTTGTGTTGTTATAATTCTCCTATAATTGTTTATCTTGTGAATTAAGTTCATAATTTTTTTCTCGTAATTAGATATGATGTTACAAACTTACAATTATTGGGGTTCCTAATTGGTGATAAATGCTAGATTATTGTTGAGAACATTGTTTTTTCTTTTTATGAAACATGTGTGTTTTGTGGAATTCGCACAAACTGGAATTTTTGTCCAGACGCGTCAGATGCACCGAGATGCGTCAGACGCACAAGCATTGCGCAGGGTGCATGCACGACTGTGGCAGACCAGTAGGCCAGATCAATTATTGATTGCTATTTCTCTAATTTTTGGAATTTTTTCCTTGGATAATGCAAAAATGGGTTTTAATTCCCAAAATATGCCCAAAAAAATTAAAATTCCCTGCGTACCGTCCACGTAGGACGGCACGCGAGAAATTTTTTTTTTTAGTAAAACCGCTACTTGCAGTCGGTTTACAAGCGCCGAGAAATTTTTTTTTTTAAACTTAGGTAAAACCGCTACTCGGAGTACGGTTTACAAAAAAAAAAAAAAAAAAAAAAAAAAAAAAAAAAAAATTTTTTTTTTTTTTTGTAAACCGCTACTCCGAGTAGCGGTTTATTATGAAAACTGATATCTGCTCACCATATTTTGCGCAGGTAAACCGCTACTCCGAGTAGCGGTTTATTTTAATTAAACCGCTACTCCGAGTAGCGGTTTCCATGGGGTAAAACAAAAAAAAACAATTTTCTCGCGTGCCGTCCTACGTGGACGGTACGCAGGGAATTTTAATTTTTTTGGGCACATTTTGGGAATTAAAACCCACTTTTGCATTATTCAAGGAAAAAATTCCTAATTTTTGTATGTTTTGGTTGCCTAAAATGTGTTAGTGAACTGCGGAAAGTTTTGTGAATTCATTTTGTAATAGTAACAAAGCGCAAATATATTATTTCGTTAATATTAAACATCTAACTTTAAAGTTCGAGGAAAAATTTTCTTTTTAAGGAGGAGTAAATGTAATACCCCGAATTTTCGTAAATTATTTTATTATTTGTTAAGGTTCAATATTATTTCCACTTAAATTTATTTTTATGATAATGCGATTTTATTTGATAACTATGTTTATTAAAATAACTAGTATTTGGGCCCTAGCATTGCCGCAGGTTGGTATTGTTTTTCGAACTTGATATGCATTTTTTCATTTCCATTAAAATATATTAAGGAAAACTCAACATTCAAAAGGTACAAATATAATAATGTGGATACTTAAAATATGATTAAAAATTGGTTGAGATAGTAATTGTGTCATGTATAATAGCAAGAGGTCATGAGTTCAAATCTTGTTGCGAGCTAATTATACTTTTTTTAATTGACATGACTTATGTACACATTGGATGATTCTACTGGAGTAACAGAGGTGCCACGTGGCGTGTATACATGGCCACACACGTCTTTTAATATATTTGTATAGATGATTTCATTTAGTTTTGATTTATTTAACAAGT
Source organism: Beta vulgaris subsp. vulgaris (assembly GCF_026745355.1). NCBI lineage: Eukaryota > Viridiplantae > Streptophyta > Magnoliopsida > Caryophyllales > Amaranthaceae > Beta > Beta vulgaris. The sequence goes on from NC_079210.1 coordinate 11,036,892, forward strand.
TTCAATTAAATCATTTACTTGTTTTATTATTCATTTCATTATTCCCAAATAATTTAATCATGGTAATTGTTGGTGCAAATTCAGTTTGATAACTTTGTGTGATACCCCGAATTTTCAGAAGTTATTTTATTATTTATTAAGGTTTAAGATTATTTTCACTCAAAATTTATTTTATGATAATGCGATTTTATTTGATAACTATGTTTATAAATAATGATTCGATTTAGTTTTGATTTATTTAACAAAGTTTAAAATAAATCATTTACTTGTTTTATTATGCATTTCATTATTTCTAAATTAATTAAACTTTTTACATTTGTTATGGGTATCCTTATACTAATTGTCCATTCATGATGTCCATCCATTTTAGCAATTGAACGCCCAAATACCAAGTCCAAACCAATATGTCTTTTAGCAAAAAAAAAAGAAAAGGAAAAAAAGAAAAGAAAAGGAAAACTGAATTCTCAGATTTTCATCTCCCTCCTTCTCCTTCGTCTGGTTCAAAGCTCAAGAACCAAGAAAAATGCAACACCTTCATCTCCCTTCTTCTTGGTCCAATTCACACACACAAATCAATATTTTTGCAACACAGAAATCTCACCTTTGTCAGCAATAATCAAATTGGGGGCAATTGTTTTTTTTTCAAAAGCAAAGCTCACTCATCCACCATTGGATTTCTGACCGAAATCTCCCTTATAAATACTGATTCACTCTCAGCAAATTTCTCAAGCAAAACAACTCAAAAGGTTTGCTTCAATCCTTTATCTTCTTCTTAAATTTCTGATTTTTGATTTTGAAAATTAAAAATGAAATTCAACCATCAAACACCAATTCCCCTGTTTTCTTTTATCCGCCAGAAACCACCGCGCACCACCTGACCTCCAACCTACCTTCGAACCACCACATTACCGGAAATAATCGAACCACCAAAATCGACCGCAACACCGCCGTCCTTCCTTCCCTTTCGCGACTCCCTTGCGACCCCTGCTGCGTCCCCTGCAGCTCGCGCCAACTCACCCCCTGACCCGACCTCTTTTGCGGCGCCTGAGCTTCGTTGGCGAACCCCCGAAACACCAGCACCACCTTTCTCCTTCACCTCTCCCTAACTTCGCTCTCCTGTTTCTCCCTTCCTTCTTTTTCGTTGTCCCTTGCGACGTTTCTCAGTTTGAGAAACTGAATTGTTTTATTTTAAAACTCCTTTCTTTTTGTTTATTGAGTTTTATTTGTTTACTTTTTAAAACCCAAAACCTTTGACTTTCCTAAATTAGGCTATGTTTGATTCACCTGAAATTTTCTGATCTGAACTTATCTGATCTGATCTGAACTTATTTTTTCTGATCTGAACTTATTTTTTCTGATCTGATCTGATCTGAACTTATTTTTTCTGATCTGATCTGATCTGATCTGATCTGAACTGATGTGATTTACAAGATCTTATCTTATATAAAATATATTATTACTATTATATTATTACTTTGTAAATCATTATTATGCAATACATTATAAGATCTTCTTTATAGTATTACTATTATTATCATTTTATTTCTATTACAACTTTTACACAACTTTTATTATGAATAATAATTATTATTATTATCATTATTATAAACAACAATAATAATTATAATCATAATTATTATTATTACTAAAAATAATTATATAACTCAAGTCATTATTTTATAAGAGCACTTATACAATGTTTCACACTTTCCCTTAAAAAAAAGTTTCACACTTGAGAAGTCGGCAAACTCAACTCTTTTTTTTCCATATAAAATAGAATAAGATATACAAACAACTATGACTTGAGCAAAAAATAAATAAATATCGTGCAACTTCAAATAGCTAGAGAGATTTGGAATTCGGTAGGAAGAGGTATACCGAATCTAAATTTATAATTTGTATCTCACACTTAGCTTATTTTGAAATGTAATCCGAACTTAGTAGTTTCGTTGTCATGAATTTGAGATATCATATTTTATATATTTCTTATTTTTGCGTCAATCTTATGTTCTTAACACGTGGCTTTTAATTTTCTATTATTTAATAACAACAAAATAACTTAATAAATAATAACAATGACATTTATAATGGTAACAACAAGATTAATAATAATTACCAATATTAATAATTAATAAGTAACAACAACAACAACAATAATAATTCTTTTTGAACAAATGTACTAGTAAATAATAATACTCCCTTTGTATTTTTTTTATTTTCTCACTTAGAATCTTGACACTATTCACAATTAGAGATAATCTTTTAGATTTTTCTCAATATATAAGAAAAAATATAGTCATGTGGGGTCTTGTTTGATTCGTCTCAATGAGTACTTTATTAATATTCAATTATTATAATTTTATTAATATGTAGTGAAAGATATTTAATAATAATGAGTTTTTAAATATAAGCATGAATGATCTGAACTGATCTGATCTGATCTGTTGATCTGATCTGATCTGATCTGACTTATTTCTGATCTGAACTTATTTTTTCTGATTCTGATCTGATCTGAACTTATTTTCTGATCTGATCTGATCTGATCTGATCTGATCTGATCTGATTAGATCTGAAATAAGCAAAAATAAGGTGAACTGAACATAGCCTTAGTCTATCTTACTAAGTTAGTATGTTTATTATTTTAGTTTCACTTTAATCTTTTATAACTTGATAATGTTTCTTAATTTTCTAAAATAAAATAAGGAGTACAATAAAGTTAGTTTTTTAATGTTTAAAATAGTTGTCAAAGATGATGAAAATTAAGTTGAAATAATTTGTGACTACTTAAAAGGATTTCATAAATAATTTACTTTGATATATAAACTCTCTTAAAGATCATTAAGAATTTCTTTAAGTTATTTGGATGATTTAGATCGTTTATTTTATATACGTATACAAAAAGAGGTTATTTAGAAAACTAATTTAGATCTCGTTAACATTTATTATAGACTCCGATTTCGTAGGCGAGGAACATCAAAAGCGCTAATACGTTCACAAACTTAAATTTGGGCACGTGTCACGAGGTAATCTCCGATGTCCATCTAAACATAGATCCCGTTGGCGTAAAATGAATTGACTACGTGATTATGTGCATGCTTATAAAATTTATAAGTATGGGCTATAGTTATGAATTATCGATTTAATGCGGATTATAAATACGAATGACAAAATGGATAACGACTATGGATTTCGATTACGAATCATGACCTTAGACGATATACGACATGACAAATATGTTTATTATAACATTATTAAAATCGGTTAATGTTATTTAGTAATGTTGTGATTATTATTAGTATATATTATTATTATTATTATCATTATTATCATTATTATTATTATTATTATTATGATTATTATTATTATTACTACTTTATATCATTATGATTATCATGAATGTTATTATTATTATTATTAATATTGAGATTTTATGAAAGTTGGAATTAGTAAAAACTTGTGATAATGAGATGATTATGAATCTGAAGTGATAAATGAACTCAAGTGATGGTTTTGTTTATGAAATGAATTATTGAAATCGCAATGAATGGATTGTGTTTATGATGGATTGAATATGTTCACACTGGATTGAACTAGATGACGTAAATGTGTACGTGGTTTATGTGATGACGTGAATTAAAAGATGTTAATCACGTAAAATGAAATATTGGAGGGAAATGATGAACAGGCTGCCCTGTGTGAGTGGTTCATCGGCCCCTACAGGTTCTCTGGTTACTATGCTGATTATTTAGTTACTGTCTTCCTTCTATCTTGTTGTGATCCAAGTAGAAGGGGTGTGCACACTAGGGACTATGTTATTATGACCATTGTGATATCCGTCGGTGGTTACGGGGGATTGACCCCGGCCTACAATGTTGAAGTAAGTGGTTACAGGGGATTGACCCCGGCTTACTGGCATTCTCTTTCCTCTCCTTGAATAACTGGATTAATTGAATGATATGATATAATATGATATGATATTATATTATATGATATGATATGATAATATATATATATATATATATATATATATATATATATATATATATATATATATATATATATATATATATATATATATATATATATATGTGTGTGTGTGTGTGTGTGTGTGTGTGCGCGTGTGTGCGTGTGCGCGTGTGTGCGTGTGCGTGTGCGTGTGTGTGTGCGCGCGCGCGTGTGTGTGTGTGTGTGTGTGTGTCTTCCAAAACTATTAACGTACTACTTTATATAGTATTTTCAACTTAAGTATTTTACGGGATGGAGTTGGAATTACTTAGTTTTTCTGACTTTTGGGAGCTTGTCTCTCTTGTCTCCTTTTAATGTATTTGTGCAGGTGGGTGATCGATCGGGGGAACAAAAGGGTGATCATTTAGAGTTGTCATCCACTTAGCATATGATTAGCTTCCGCTGGAACTCTGAAACACTTATTTAATTCATTTGCTTGTAAGGATTAATTAATATGAGTTCAGTTTGATTTTAACTTAGCCTTGCATTTATTTCCAAGGGGATAAGTGCGGCGGTAGCGCCACCCATCGGGTCGAACCCCGTTGGATTTTATATCCCCCCCCCCCAAATCTCGAGTTTTACCAAATGAAGAAGGGTTCGGGTTGGCGGGGGTGTTACACTTTGCAAACAAGTCAATGCACACCTAATAGTTAGATACTGAACGTCACAGGAGTCTTAGTCCCTGGGGGTTACCGGTTTTAATTTGATAAAATCTTGCTAATGTACTTTTTTATAGCCTAATGTAATTAAACCATAACGTCCAATAAATTCAGGCGACGTGTATTAAATAAGATGATCAATACAATAATTAATCTATTAATTAAAGTTGAATGTTCCCACTTACATCACAAACTTCTAGGATGATTCTATAACACACATAGAGATAGACCAGGCTGGACAATTAAAGGACAAACATGAAGATGAATAGCTCCATGGATTTCGACTTGAATTGGAGATTAAACAAACTTGGTAACTCAATACATGCTCTAATTCTAAGCTAGGGGCTAACTATAACCCCAGAAGGGGGTTGGCTAATCTAGGTAAAGCTACGCTAGAGGAAAGTAAATTGCACGTTTGTTGTGTATGTGTTTGTTGTTGTTCTTTGATGTTTCTTCTTGTATTTATACTCCGAAGACATGTATAACTTCCTTACTCCTTGGAGGGAAGTGATTGGAATCATTTATGATTCAAATCACAACTGCCATTTTCTGGCGCCATGAAAGTCACGTTCCATTACCTACGTTCTTGCATGCCTTTGTAATCAGATTAACTTCCGGCCACGTCATCATCTTTAGCGTTGCTTGACTTTCAACCGTTATCTCTTGATTATTGCTAATGATTAGGCTTCTCTTTCATGGATCATTGTCTGTTGACTATTTCTTGTAGGCTTCTTGACATAACTGGGCCTTCATTTACATGATCATTACATCCTTTAGGGCTTGATTCAATGAGTCATAATAAATGCTAGCTGTGATGTAAAAATGGTAGTAATGACCGATGATTTATGAGGTGATGTGCTCAGAACCCACAAATTATTTAGCAGAGAAGTATACTTAATAGCCATAACCAATTTGTTTTAGAAGCATTCTGAAAGTCGCTTCCTCCGTAATTCTAAGACGATCAGCAAATTTCTCCTTAGGGTGGCTGAATTTAGTAGAGAAGAATAATCTATCATGCATTCCTTCCTTCTTTCTTCTAGCCATTGTGAAATCCATTAGAAAAGTTTGTTTAAGATGTGGTCCTAAAGGATGATTTCGCAACATCCAAGAGGGGTTTAAACCTTGGACCATAAGATTATGCCATACTTGGCATGTACATGTGTATTGTACTATATCTCTTAAAGATGATCCGTGCGCCATTCGCGAGATTTTTATGCTCTTTCTGTTGCCTTTAACAAAGAGCCTTTTTAGATATCTCCAAGGCATGTCTGGTTACCATGCTTCTTCCATGATTAACTTTTCCCCAAGATTTACATACCAATAAGGAAGTAACCTGATCTTGTAGGTCAAGTTTTGGAAATATCCATGCTTGCATCAAGTCTAAATCCGACCCTATTGAAAGGCCTTAGATTTATTTACGTATCTTGGATCCTTTTGTATTATAGGATGCTTGCTAAAATACTTATCAATTGTAGTATTCCATTTGATAGACTCTTCTCTTGTGAATTTGTTCTTATCATCGGACAGAATATCCACTACTTTATGATGATTTAGACGACACTTATAGGGATAAGGTTTATATGTTGGAGATTTTGGATGAAACATTGATAGTCGAAAATCCATTACTGACCTAAATATGTTGTTCCACATTCACATATGTTGTTTCCTTCTACATATTTATATATAGATCTGAATTCTTAACCACTTATTTCTAACCGCTTAAAAAAATAGAGAAAAATAAGCATCAAATGACACATGGTAATTTTTAAATGCCATAAAACATAATTATTTTATTAATAATTAGTGTTTCGCATTATATTTAGGAAAATGCTTTTAGAAGCAATTCTCATAAAAACTAGTATTTATCTATTTGTAGATAAATATTACAATTTTAATTAAAAGCAAAAGCCCTAATGGGAATCTTATGGAAGATGGTCCCAGCAAACAAGTCCTACCATGGCGTGGTAGTCTTCATCTTTGATGTCATATCCTGCCGCATACCTTATAACGGCAAAATAATAGCCATCTCCAAGTACATAGTTAAATTTTGCCCTGAAGATCATCCCGTGGCAAGTATGATCCCAGGCATATCTTCTGTTCAAGAGGGCGAGATACATCCAAAGGAAGAAAGCTTTCGAGACCCAGAGTTCCCATAGTTGGCATATGCACTTGAAATATACCACTATACCCTCAGATTCATCTTGCTCTGGCTCCATCCTTATAACCTTGACAGATGTCTGGGTGCATATTAGGACCAAGCTCTTGGCGTAGGCCCAAGTAAGAGGCTGGGGTCTCAGAAAGTTGAAGGTATTAGATACCTCGTTCCCCCACTTCTTACAGACTAAGAGAAGTTCATCTTGTGAACTCTCTAATAGTATTGGCCAAATGAAAGTGGCTAGTAAGTCCATGCTAGCGCCAACTTTAATTTGGATAGATTCTGCCAATGTTGAATCTTTTGGCTCTATGGTTGTATTATCTCCAAAAATCCTGGCCATGTGAGCGTTATTGTTGGGTTTTTGTCGCTTTAAAAACTTCCTTGTCTTCTTGGACAATATCTAAAGCTTGATGATGATTGAAGCAATCTTCATCAAGATTGCCTATTTCATTTTCATGATGGTTGAAATCCATCTTTTTTGAGTTTTTATGAAAATGGGAGGAAGATAATTGAGAAAGCTTTTCTAATTTTGTAAAGTAGAGATGAAGTAATGAATAAAATCTCCAAACACAAACTTCTTTAAATAGCCGGTTTTCCAATAATGGTCATTTTAGTAATAACTCCTAGGATTAACCATTAAGTGTTTGGATCACTTTTCAAGAAATTTAGGGGGCGTTTGGTTTGGGGTTTTTAGGAAAGGGTAAGGGAATCAACTAGTTTGATTCCCTTACTTGTTGTTTGTTAGCACATTTTAATCATTCCCTTTACCCTTCCCTTTCCCCAAACTCCTCTACTTCCATTACCCACATCCCCCCAAGGTTTCACTTACCCTTTCCCTCCTCTACTCCATGGTCACTTTGACCAATGATTGACCACCACCCCAACCACTAGAATAACCACCCCAACCACTAAACCACCGACCCACTACCCCCAGCCACCGACACCACCTCTCGTCGCCACCCTCACCACCAAAACCACGCTCCCGCCGACCGTCTGACACCAGCCCCACGCCAACCACCCGAACACCACCCTCAAACCCGAAAACCCACCCCGTTCTCGAAACACCACCACCGCACCCGAAATCCCACCCCCATTCCCGAAAACCCCACCACCTCACCCGAAAACCCACCCCCATTCCCGAAAACACCACAACCGCACCCAAAAACCCACCCCCATTCCCGAAAACCCACTACTACTGCTACCAAACCCGAAAACCCATATCCTCGAAAACCCACTCACTACCCTAAACCAAAATTAACAGCGAAAAAGAGAAGGGGTGGGGCAACAACGCCGAAGTAAGGAGAAGGGGAAGCAACGCCAAGAGAAGAAGAAGGCGGTGAGGGAGGCGCCGCTGAAAAAGAGTGGACGGTGGTGGGGAGGCGGCGCCGAAAAACGGGGGCGGCGGGAGTGGCAGCAAATTGATTTTATTTTGAAGTAAAAGTGTGGTGGTGGTGGTGGAGGTGTGGAGGTGGAGAGGTGGTGATATAAGGGTTTTATCCTAAACAAACAACATAGTAAATCTAAGGGTTTGCCTTTCCATTCTCCTTGTTTCTGTTTCTTAAACCCTTACCCTTTCCCCCCTGTGAACCAAACGACCCCTTAGAAGAGAACTTGACCATTTTGATATTAGTCCTCATGATGACTTCATATTTATAGACCTTAGGGCCTAGATTTCAATTTTTCGATTTATCATACTTTTTAAACGTTTAAGTTTAATGCATGAGTATTATGAATGCGCATACGTAATTTGGTACGTATAAAGAAAAAACTGATCTTAATATAGTAAGGTTTAATCATGGAATAAAAGCATATTTTATTGACCATTAATAACTATTACATAGTATTTTAAGAAAACTACGAGCAAATAATTGTTGATAAAATAAACCTAATATATTAGATGAACTAGTGTTCAACACTTCATAATATTCTAACTTGCCCTAAGATGGGCAAAACTGATGACAATTTGTGGTTCTTCATCCTTTCCCACATCTGGATCATCGTCATCTGAATATTCATCATTCAAGGGCATAGGGAAACTAGTGTCCCTTATATGCTCTTGCCATAAGCGACAAGTGCATTTGTATTGGATCAACCTTCTAAAGCTGATGTGGTTCTCCAACTGGACCACTCAGTATTTCCTTATGAAAACACCTAGGACGCTCTCACAGATAATTGATCTATGGTATTTATAGATCAAATCTAAGGGAAAAAACTGTTTAATAATGTTTGTTCCCCAAGCCTTGCATACCATTATGAAGTCGAGCAAATCATTTTTTTCCCAATAGGGGACAATGATTAGTTGCTATAAAGTCTATGTCACTTTCTATTTTTTTGGCGCTAGACTCTTTTTCCTCCAAATCTTTTGGTTGGATCTTTGGATCCTCCCCGAAATATTTGAGAATCTTAACTTGCCATTTTTTGGTTTCAACGTCCTTAAACTCTTCCCAATCTTCCTTGACAATGTCCATGTTAAATCTATGCCTCCAACATTCTCCAGTAAAGTTAGGGATAGCATTAACTTGATGATTAGCCATTGTCTTTTAGAATGAAGAATTTTAGTAAGAAGATAAAGATCCAAAAGATGAATTGATCTTAACTACTAAAGATCTATTTACACTACATGAGTGAAACAATCATTCCCATTTATAAGGGATGACTAGGTGTCACGTTTTATTTTACAAATATATCTAATTAAGTAGTCAAGTTATCTTGATTCCGTTTATTTTTATCCCCTATCTTTGTCCTTAGTGGGTAAAGTGGATAAACATGGATCTGCCACTAAATATCCCTTAACTCTTAACTTGTATCTGTACGTTTAAGAATTAATCCGGTGATATTAATGACAGTTCCAAGTGGAACCCTCATCATTACTTTTTAGAAGTAATCATGTTCCAAATTCAAACCAATTTCAGTTTTAGTTTCCCAAGAGTCTTTTTTTTTTATGGGAATTAAATTTTTGTCATACATTATTTGATATGACTATTTTGTAAACTATTCATCTTATTTATTTTTTAGAATTTAGTTATTTGATTAGACAAACAATAAATTGCATAAAATAGATGAATATTTGAATAGTGTAAGCAAAAATACCGAAATTACCATAAAGACGCAAGAGATATGCAAAATATTTTTTATATTTCATAAAATTTAAAATAAAAGTACAACCTAGATTGAAGATTTTTAGAATCTTCAATTATAAACTTAGAACTAGATTTCTAAGTTTAGGCCTGTACTTAATTTTTTACCGATGACTGCTTGTAGGCATCAAAATCTGCGTCAGAGTCGTTGTTGCCATAGTCCACGTCGGGGTTGCTGCCACTGCCACAAACTCTCCTCCTTTTTGCAGGAAGCTCATCATCATCTTCTTCCTCCTTCCATCGGTGGGTAGGAGGGGGAACTTCCTCTTCCTCCTCTTCCTCTTCATCATCACCCTCATCCCTAGCAAAGTTCTCTGGTGAAGAAGGTGAAGAATCTTCAGAGGCGTCTCTAGAGACGTCTTCCTCTGATGTAAAAGGGTTGCCCCTTTCATCTTCAGAGGAAGAGTCTTCTTCTTCTTCCTCCTCCTATGACTCCTCAATAAAGATTATTTGAGGAGGGAGAGGGGCTGGCTCTTGTGGCCAGGGTTGGTTGATTTAAGGGGAATTAACCTCCTGTGAGGAGGAAAATTCAGAAGCGGAGGAGGATGATTGGGAAGCCATATGGAAATTTGTGAGAGAGAGAGAGAGAGAGAGAGAGAAAGTCTAGGAGATGAGGGGATTAGAATTCAATAATCAGGAGATAGGTTATGATTTGCGTCATTACATCATTCCCTTTTTATAAGAAAAGTGCAATCTCCTGAAAACCTGATAACTTTAAAATTACGCCCCTTTGATTAAAACATGGGCCTTAACTACATGCTTAAAGGTTTGGGCCACCTAGTCAGTTATTAATTCAATATGGACTTCAATATGACCGTCTATTCCAATTCTTAAGGTTTGGCGTTGAAATGATCCATGAAAAAGATGACCCATTATTAAGAGAACACGTTTTTCGCACGTGCTATACTTTTAGTTGTTTTCTTCATTAATATCCTTTTTCAGGATTTTAAGAAAACTCGAAATCTTTTCAGACCAATTTAATTTTCACAAACTTACATACAACAATTAAAATTTTAATATTTACCATGTTTGAGGGAGCAAAGACTCACCACGAAGATGAAATTAGCAAGGCACTGGCCGCAAAGGCTTTTTCCATGCACTCCACAGCTGCTCGCCAATTGTGCACCGCCATAAAGGTGAATCTCATCCATTACAGATCCCAAATGTTCCGGTATTTGAAGAAACATTCAGAAACTACCGATAAGCCCTTAGAGGAGAGAATAGCTGCCATTGGACCTGGATTTTCATTTGGTCTAAGGAAACAACGTCATCAGCATATTCTGGAGCAGTGCTACCAATTTTTAGATTACATTGTATTAGAAGATGGCAAACCTAGGACTCTTCCTTTCACTTCAAGGTCAAGCATCCGTTTTTACTGGCCCTTATCCAATAAACCATTTAAGGGATGGATTTCAGGAGTAGATGCAAGGGCATGGTTTTTGCGCATGCAACCTTTTCATGACAAATGGGCCAAGAACAAGATACTCCCATGCTTGAGGTTAGCTTCTTATGAAACTATTCCTTTTGATGGAGCTCTCTCTATTGCTTTATTGGCTTGTTGGGATCCAGCCATTAATTGCTTCTTATTCAAGTGGCGATCAATGGGGGAGGATTGTTGGAGATTTAGATTATAGAGTAAGGTTTAGTTAATGATATTTGATTTGAATTACTTGATTATGGCGTTGTAATTCAAACAATGTATGTAATAATATGCGATGTGTGACTCATGGTTCATTTCGCCAAGGTTTGATGAACTTAGAACAAAGAGTTTCGAGAGGCAACGCTCGCATCTCGATCAAACCACCGCTCGCACCTCACAAGCCTTGACACTACTTTGAACGTACACTAGTGGGAAAAGGTTGATTAGCGTCGGACCCGGACCCTTATTTGCATCGGACTTGGGTCCGACGGTCCAGGTCTCGACGCAGATGACCTATCAATGATCTGCGTCGAATGCAGAAACGACGCAGATCTTCATCTATTTGCATCGCACGTTGCATAGGTACGACGCAGATGGCTATACCAGCTCAACACAAAGCTTCAGAGGGTAATGTGCGTCGCACATTGCCTAGGGTGCGACGCAGATGAGTTATTTGCATCACACCATGGGCTACGTGCGACGCAAATTGCTATTTAAATAAAAAATAATAATTTTATGAACTAGGCTATACTGCATTCGAGGAAAAACAAAAACGATTCTCAAACAGTAGAAGAAGTGAATTGAACACAAAAGAATAAACCAACAAAATTCCATAATTTCATAATTTACAACTCGAACACAAAACAATAAACCACCAAAATTCCATAATTCCATAATTTACAACTCGAACACAAAACAATATACCAACAAAATTCCTAAAATTAAAACAACAACGAAACTGATTATGGAAGAAGCGAAACCAGGAAGATCTAGAGGAGAGAGACATTTGCGAAGTCGAAACAAAAAGCACCTAACTTCAATTTCATTCAATTTTCGACGAAGAAGACTTCTAGAAAAACCAAAAACAGATCTGCAAATGAAAATAAGAAAAAAAAGTCAATAAAAAATCAGATATAAAAAGTAAAAAAATAGAAGAACATAATTTTCAGATGCATAAAACTCGAAGACAGAAAATTAAAACAGTAAATTAGATCTAAACAATGAAAAATGAAAAAACGAAATTATAGATTTGAAAACAGAAAATTGTAGACTACGAAATTATAAAATTAGTTTGAAAAATTGAAAAAAAAAACGAACCTGTCAAAGTGAGAGAGAAAGAGTGTTCGTTCATATCAAACTCGAAGTCGCCGGAGAGAGAAAGAGTTTCATCCATATACGAGACGAAGTTGCCAGAGATAGAGGTTTCGTCGATTGTACGCCGGAGACGAAGTCGCCGATAAAATCAGTTCGCAATTGTTGTTTGTTCGTTGTTCGCCGGAGATAGAGAGAGTTTGAGGGTGAGAGAGAGAGAGAGGGAGAGAGAGAGAGAGGGAGAGAGAGAGAGAGAGAGAGAAAGGGAGAGAGTTTGAGGGTAAGAGAGAGAGACGCGAGAGGGAGAGAGTTGGAGGCTCGAGTTTTTTAGGGTTTGAGGGTGAGAGTCACCCCCTAAGAAAGATGAGAATAATTTAAGAGTCGCAAGGGGTTTTTGTGTTGATCTGCGTCAGATGGGCCAAGGGGTCCGACGCAGATTAGCCTTTTGCAAAGCACTTTAGTAAAGTGCGACGCAGATATGGCTTTAAATTTTGTCACCTAGATGCAACGATGTGCGTCAGATGGGCTTCAGTGTCCGACACACATGAGCTATATGTGTCGCACACCCATAGGGTACGACGCATATAGCTCCTATCTGGGGCTTATATATGCAAGGATGTTTTGCATCACACTTTTAATAGCATGCGGCGCAAATTATGTTTTTGCGTCGTTTTGCCTTTCATGCGACGCAAATGGGGCGACGCAAATCGTCCTTTTTCTACTAATGATATGTGTGTTGAAATGTCAGGAACTAATCGTACAGTGCGATCAATGACACACCTTGCAACCCGCGACTTGTGAAGTATGTCGCACCTCGCGACCCGCGACTTGCGAAGTATGTCGCACCTCGCGACATGCTTGTCTGGGCATGTTTTACTCAAGCTATTTTGCGATTTTTCTGATGGTTATTCGAGGTTTTATTTCGGTTTTATTGGAACACAGGGTGACACTCAAGAAGGGGGGAGGGGATTGAATTAAGTGATGAAATCTAATCCATTTTCGCAAAACCTCGGTTATGGCACTGTGCTAGGCACTATATTAAACACTCGTAAATCCCTGATTTGAGTTTTTTTTTTGCGAAAACTAAAACTAAAACTATGTGAAATAAACACTCAAACACAAGATATAATGTGGTTACGTTCAATCTCACCTCTGAGATCTACGTCCACACGAACCAAACTCTTTTATTTCTTTGAATCCTAAAATATCAACCTCTTGATACAATTAGACTCCCCCCACTACTAACCCTAGTAGTGCTCCCCAACACTTAACTCTAAGTGTTGTCACTCTCTATAATATTGAAATTACAGAAAGAATGATTCCTCAAAAGCGTGCTTCTTATTCAAGCAAATAGAGGACAATTACAAACTTCGAATTGTTATCTAATCTGACTAGAACAGTGCTATACTCGGTGCCTTAGGAAACTGTATTCAGCTCTTAATATCTCCGATCTGTTCTCTCTGAAAACGTGAGTTGTAAAACCAAATATTAAACCCTTATATACCTTATGAACTAACTGAAAATCCTTCTTATGAAGAGATTTATTATCTTTTACTCCTAATATTAAGGTATAAAACCTTTTCTTTTTAGAAAACAAACTTTATCCTTTTCATCTTTATCCTTATTTCTAAAAAGATAAGTTTTCTTTAAATCAATGTTTATCCATAATCTTTATAACCAATTTGATTTCCTTTTTATCTCATATTCCTCATTTATTTCGAAATCCTTTTTATCAAAACAGTTTATTATAATCCTATTTTTATAAAAACTATTTAAACTTGGTTTTTTATTAAATCCGTTTTTTCGAAAACTATTTAAATTCGGTTTTCATAAAATCCTTTTATAAATCGGTTTTTTTCCAAAATTTTATCAGAACTGTTTTCTTTGAAAATCCTAAATTTCGAATTACAATTTCCTTTTAAGATAGACATAGAAAATTAACATGATTATTTATTTCCTTAACTCTAAGAAAATAATAATCATCCTAAATTCATATTTCTATACTTGGAACACAATATATCACAAAGTTCTAATGTATTACATTTTCGTAGTAACTAAACATGTAACAAAATCTTGAATAGGGATGGCAGGTGGGTATAATTTGGCGGGTTTCGCACCGCATCCGCCCCAGTTGGGGCGGGTATGGATATGACTTTGGTGGGTAGTGGGTGGGTATGGATACGAAAAGTCAAATCCGCCATGGGTGGTGGGTAGGTGGTGGATATGAGGTCACATCCGCCCCAAATCCACCCGCCCCGCCCAATATCCGCCCGCCCCGCCCCATATCCATCCGCCTCGTATAATATTTACTAATTTACCCTTTATAAAATAAAGAATTATGTTCATAAATCTAAAAAATTGTAAAAAATAATTAAGAAATATGAATACTAAGAATGTGTATTTTGTTTTCTTTGAAATGGATGTTTGTAATAACTAATTTATATAATAGATTATATATAGAAAATAAATCAGGTGGGCGGGTGGAAAATCCACCTAGGTGATGGGCGGGTATAAGTGGGTAATGGATATCCACTTGGGTGGTGGAGCGGGTGTGGGTATAACCTTATACCCACGTGGGCTGAGGTGGATATGGAAACTTGTACCCGTCATGGTTGGCGGGTAGGTGGTGGGTATGGAAAATTTAGGTGGAGGTGGGTGTGGATTTAGGGGTATCCGCATCCGCCCCGCCCATTTGCCATCCCTAATCTTGAATGTTTATTTCTTCAAAGTCTTCAATCTTATATTTATTTTTTCAAAGTCTTCATTGATAGCTTTCTTAGATCACTGTTACATACATACATGTTATAGCACAAAGTGTTTATCATCATCAAAATAACATTGAATTAGAGTCACAACAAGTTTTCTGAAATAACGTAGCATTTTTATATATATGGAATACTCATATGATGGAAAAAATGTTGAAAAAACTCTCTCTAACATAATTGCACACAAATCTCTCAAGATAAAAATCAAAATTTTCATCATTTCAAATATCTAACAAACTCATTTCCAATTGATAGTGTTCATAGTTAGCGTGACCCCTATTGTTTTCTTCTTTGTATTCGTTCTGTGAAACCGGTGTTATATATATAGAGTCGGAATATTACTTTTGGGGAAGTGCATCATCACACCTAGAAGATTGTTCATCCTGTGACCCTTGATTTCTTTGAAGTTTTTCTAACAGTTTATGGGTTTATGTGGGTGATTTGGGTGGTTGTTTTCGTGTCTGAGGATGTGTTCCTTGATGGATTTAGCGATTCGGGAAGTTGTTCGTGTACTTCAGGTTGTAGTTCATGGATCATGGTGGCATGACCCAAGCTAGGTGGTTGTCCATAATTCTGGTTGGTGTAGGTCTCGGTGGTTGGTTGTCGTGGGTTGTGGGTTGGTCTGGTGGTGGTGGTGGTGATGGTGGTATTGTGATGTAGTGTTCCGTGGTTATTAGACTTGTTTCCTTTTTCTTTGTTAAATTCTCATAACACACTCATAAATGTAAGATTAAAAAGGAATCGGAGAGAAATGTGACCTGTTTTGCAGGTGATAGGTGAAAAGGTCTATTAATGGAAGATGGCCAACAAGGGTAGGATTATTCGTTATTTTCGGAAAGGTGGGGCTGTTATCTGTATACATTAAAATTCAATTTTCCTACTTGTAATCATCCTGCATTTTAGCATTTTATTCATTAATTAAAGATGCTTGTTTGGTGAACTTGTAACCCTCCTTTAGCTCTCAAAAATGTTCTTCATGCACCTCACTTGATTAAAAATCTCATTTCTGTTAGAAAGTTCACTACTGATAATAATGTCACTGTTGAATTTGATCCTTGTGGTTTTTCTGTGAAGGATTTTCGGACGGGGAGACCACTCATGAGATGTGAGAGTCAGGGGGCCCTTTATCCTATTACTTCTATCACCTCACCAGTCCAGTCTACCTTTGCCGCTCTTGCACCATCTCTTTGGCATGATCGTTTGGGTCATCCGGGTGCTTCTATTCTAGATTCTCTTAGGAAGAATAATTTTATTGAGTGTAATAAACATTGTACTTCTACAGTTTGTTACTCTTGTCCCCTGGGTAAACAAGTAAAATTGCCATTTGCTAATTCTGTTTCTTCTACTATGATGCCATTTGATATTGTTCATTGTGATTTGTGGACTTCTCCTGTACTCAGTTCCCAGGGTCATAGATATTATCTTGTTGTGTTGGATGACTACTCGAAATTTGTTTGGACTTTTCCTCTAGCTAAAAAGTCTCATGTCTATACCACTTTTCTCCAATTTCGTGCATATGTTAAAACACAATTTGAGAGGGACATTAAAAATATCCAATGTGACAATGGCCGGGAATTTGATAATGCTCCTTTTTGGCAATTCTGTAAAACAAATGGATTAAATTTTCGTTTCTCATGCCCCTATACTTCTTCTCAAAATGGTAAAGCTGAGCGTCAAATTCGGACCATTAATAATGTTGTTCGAACTCTTCTACACCATGCATCTATTCCATCTACTTTTTGGCATCATGCTCTCCAAATGGCTACCTACCTCCTTAATATTCTTCCTCACAAGAATCTCCACTATCATTCTCCTCTTCGGACTCTTTTCCAAACAGATCCGTCCTATTCTCATTTACGGGTTTTTGGGTGCTTGTGTTTTCCTCTCTTTGCTTCCACCACTATTCACAAACTCCAACCCCGTTCCACTCCTTGTGTGTTTTTGGGCTATCCACAAAATAACCGTGGGTATAAATGCTATGACCCTTCATCTCGGAAAATTATAATTTGTCGACATGTTACCTTTGTCGAAAATCATTTCCCATTTTCTTCTCTTCATAAGCCCACGGCAGGGACTTATGATTTCTTGGGGCATTCTGCTCCCTTGGGTCTCCTCTCCTTACCATATCAGCCCAGCCCACAAACTTCTTCCCCTGAGCCGCCTACCTCTCCTCTTGGCCCAGCTCCACAGACTACATCTCCTCACAGCTCGCCACAAAATGCTCCCAGCCCACATTTTTCGCCCAGCCCCGCGCCTCACCTCAATTCTCCCTCCAACATTAGCGGGCCCAGCGAGTCTGGCCCACCTCTTATTTCCCCATCATCATCTCCTATCCAGCCAATCCCATCTCACGCCCCCCCCCCCGACCTGTTACGCGCGCCCAAAATGGCATTTGTAAGCCCAAGAAAATCCTTTCTCTTCTTACTAATGTCTCACGCTCTCCCCTTCCTCGTAATCCTGTGTCGGCTCTTCGTGATCCTAATTGGAAATTGGCTATGGATGATGAATTTGATGCTCTTATTAAAAATAAGACTTGGGAATTGGTACCCCGTCCCCATGATGCTAATGTTATTCGTTCTATGTGGATTTTTGCTCATAAAGAAAAATCTGATGGTACTTTTGAGAGGCATAAAGCCCGTCTTGTAGGTGATGGAAAAACACAGCAGGTTGGTATTGATTGTGGTGAAACGTTCAGTCCAGTGGTCAAACCCGCTACTATTCGCACTGTCCTTAGCCTGGCCTTGTCTAAGGGATGGTCTCTTCATCAGCTTGATGTTAAGAATGCGTTTCTTCATGGTGAATTAAAAGAGACAGTTTATATGCATCAGCCAGTGGGTTATCGGGATTCTCAATTCCCGAATCATGTTTGCTTGTTGAAGAAGTCTCTTTATGGACTTAAACAAGCTCCTCGTGCCTGGTACCGCAGATTTGCAGACTATGTTACTAATCTTGGATTTCATAACAGCAGGTCTGATCATTCTTTGTTTATCTATCGTCAGGGTAACGATACTGCTTATCTTCTTCTCTATGTTGATGATATTATTCTCACTGCCTCCTCTGACCTGTTTCGCCAGTCTATCATCTCCCGCCTTGGGACTGAGTTTGCTATGAAAGACTTGGGGCCATTGCATTATTTTTTGGGTATTGCTGTGACACGTCATGCAGGTGGTTTATTCTTATCTCAACGTAAGTATGCTGAAGAAATTATTGAACGGGCTGGTATGTCTGCATGTAAATCCTCAGCTACACCCGTCGACACTAAATCTAAACTTAGCGCCCAGTCCGACACTCCCTGCTCCGATCCATCATTATATAGGAGTCTTGCGGGGGCTCTTCAGTATCTCACGTTTACTAGGCCCGATATTTGCTATGCTGTTCAGCAGGTTTGTCTCTTTATGCATCAGCCTATGGAGGCTCACATGCTTGCCCTTAAGCGTATTGTTCGCTATGTTAAGGGCACTCTTCATCATGGTCTTCCTTTATATCCCTCCACTGTGTCTACACTTATTTCATATACTGATGCTGATTGGGGTGGATGTCCTGACACTAGACGCTCCACGTCTGGTTACTGTGTGTTTCTGGGTGACAACTTACTCTCCTGGTCCTCAAAACGTCAGGCCACATTGTCTCGTTCCAGTGCGGAATCGGAATACAGGGGAGTTGCTAACGTGGTTTCGGAATCGTGTTGGTTACGCAATCTTTTACTTGAGCTTCATTGCCCTCTTACGAAGGCCATGTTAGTATATTGTGACAATGTGAGTGCCATCTATTTATCTGGGAATCCGGTTCATCATCAACGAACCAAACATGTTGAGATGGACATTCACTTTGTTCGTGAAAAGGTAGCCCGCGGTGAGGTTCGGGTTTTACATGTGCCATCCCGACACCAGATTGCTGATATTTTCACTAAGGGTCTTCCATTGATACTATTTGATGATTTTCGGGACAGTCTCAACGTCCGTCCTCCTCCCGTTTCGACTGCGGGGGTGTGTTAGAATATATGAAAATATCTCATTGTATTTTCATTATTCATATGTAAATATAGCTAGCATGTATTTCTCCTGTAATTAAGCTAGTTTGTTAACCTTCCTTATTCAGAGGATATGGTTACCTTGTTAACCTAGAGTATATATACTTAGGATGTAAATCTTGATTGATCAAGGAAAATATTATCTTTCAGCTTGTTTGGTGAACTTTTTTTTTCCTATTGCTTGGGTTTCCCCACAATATATAGATCGCTATGTTTTCTCTATTGTTTTTGCTTTTCATCTGTTTGGTTCATTCACTTTCTATAATTGTTGATTACTATTGTTAGCAAGTAATTAAAGTAAGTTTAGTCTAACTTCCAACAACAAAAACGAAAATTTATCTTTATTGCATAATATATATACTTCAGCATCCATCTGTTCACTTTTTGCACAACTACATTACAAGAAGTATGAGCTCATAATCTACCCATAACGGTCACTTGCACTTCTCCTCTTATCAGCCAAAAGGCGAGCAGCATACACTTCAATCCCAGCATCTGGCCTCGGCATAAAAACGTCCATGTCTGCATAACCTGTGCTAGGAAAGTTGCAAGACAAACAGCGTACACTCAAATTCTGCTGTTGTTCTTCTTGTTCTTCCTGCTTATCATCGTCAATACCTTCTTCATTCGATTGATTTTTGTCCCTCTTATACCTATGCCAAGCTGCTTGAATGAAGCAAGCAGCCCATGTCCTCCACTGCTGAGAGTGAAATCTGAGTCTATCTCTAATCTCTCTGCTATGCATCTTCCTAAACTGCGATGCGATGAACTTAAGGTCCTTGGCTTCCAGACTAAACCCTTCGACATCAGATATCGCCTTTACAGTTCTCGTCGAGCATGGGAGGATAGTATTGCTTTGTTGCCTGTTGTCTAACACCCAAGTCAATACTTCCTCCCCACAAAAACCATTTGCACCGAGCTTTGATGAGTTGAAGAACCCAACCCGCCCACCATCTGTTGTGTAGGAGTACATATGCCCTCGCATAATGAAGAACATTTCATCCACAGGCTCGCCCTCACAGAGTAGATACATGCCTTGGGTGTATAATGTGGGCTTCAGTCTCTCACAGATCGCATTTAAGGTCTGATCATCCAATTTATCAAATAGTGGAACCTGCATTTAGGTCATTAAGTTGCAATATTAAAAGATGGTTACACATTTGTGCTAATGACTGTCCTTCATTTTCTGGACTAAGAAACAGAACAAAAATTGTTGAAGATGCATCAATGAGACTACAACATACACACGTGTTTTTTAGAAAATTAAAATGTCATTAGGTAAATTATTCTTGAGATTATTGTCATGGCCACAAGTACTTCTAAGTTCTAATTACTCCATGTTCATAATTGAAGCTTGATCAATTCCTTGTGTAGTTGGGAAGAAGTCTTAGAACCATATGTTTGTAAACTTGAGATTCTTTCCCAATGATATCACGCGATCAAAGCAATATCCCGTACCAAAGCTTTATATACTCAAGATTCTTTTTCAATCCTATCCTGCTATCAAAACAGCAATTGCCAAGATCCTCTTAAACCCTATCATAGCATTGGTACATAGGACCTGTGGTAGAATTTCCCAATATAACACCATCAACTACACGCACATAAGATCAAAGTGAAGACTAGTAAGCCAAGCAATTACAAAATGATAGTTTATCAGTTGAATCTTTCGCTTACTTGTCGAACTAGATTGAGACAAAGGTATTGCTTAGTTTGCCTCCTGAGATTAATGGGAAGTGCATTAAGAATAGAGGCTTCGTCCACTCCTTGAGTAGCAACCCACTTGTAATCATAGTACTCGATTATAGTTTGTCTTAGTTCTCTAGGTAGCTTCCTATGGTGCATCCACTGCTCCATATCAGTTTGCTTGAGCCTCCAATTCTCTATTCTTACACTAGCAGATTGTATGTATTTCTGATAGCAAGTTCAATGTCTTAGGCATCAAAACCAAGGAAACAACAAGAACAATAAAATGCAACGAAACTTACTTGCATAATACCAATGACAATCGCAAATAAGCAAAGTCCAAGGGTTGCAATGACCAACGAAAACAAATTTTCTGCAATATCAATGCTGGTCTCAAGATTTTGTCCTTGTGAACTACAAAAGTGGACTTCAAAATTATGAGAACTTTCCAAAAATGTAGGATGATATACTCCCTCTATGCACAAATGACAAATGAAGGTCATGTTTGACCTTTTAAGTTAACTTTATAAATCTTTTAACATAGGTTTCTGACTAATATATGTAAAAAAAATTAGGATTACTTGTTACTAGAACCATTTCAATGGATAATTTCAACAAGACTTTGACAAACTTTACAACTATGTAATAAGAGTTATTTTAATGGTAAAAGTAGTGCAATGGAAATTGTAAAAGTTGAACAAGACATATTAATGGACAGACTCAGAGAGACGAGAGTACTAAAAAGAAAATTTTAGTAAGTCACCTTAAATTTCTTAGTCCCCACCAAAGACAGAAAAAATACTTGTTGAAGAAACCACCTGTAGACAGGTTTTCTGTTACTGTAAAGCTATAAATGCCATATGGATATAGAGCATTATCGGGGTCACAAACTCTGCTAATGTTGCTCGATTGAAGCCAAGCTATCCTATTCGGATCTGTTAAAGCACTGCAATCCAAGTAATTGACCGCACAAGAGCTCTCTTGATTACAGACCATATCCCAGCATTGTCGCAGTCTGTGTATCGACATTATGTACCAGCAATTTCCTGAAACCTGTTCTCAACATGAGATTCCAAATTGGGACACACCATAATACATAAATCTTTTAGATATGTTTTACTTTAGTATAACCGGGATCTTTTAGATTTAAGAGGTTGCATGAGAACTAGGAACAAAGTAGAAGTACTTGATTTATCGTTTTACTCACAACAGAGGCAAATAGGTAGAAAATTAGAGTGTAAGCAGCCCCCAACCAGGCTTTCTCTGTGATGACTCCAGAAGCCTTACAGAGTTGAAGGGAAAGCGGGTAAGCCAGAATAAATCTGTGCAGCATTTGTAGCATCTGTATCATAAGAATGAACACATAGGTTCTGAACCTAGAAATTGTGGAACCTCTAAGGTTAGGTAAAATTACCCATATGAAGACCTGCAACCCAAAAGAAACAAAGGAAGAATCGAAGAGATCATCATTATTGTCATGTTATTGCTTGCAACTAGAACTAACTAAACAATATTTGACTTGAACACACTCTGTACTGACGACCTGTTTAGTACCCGGTAATCAATGATACTTAGTATCGAATTTTAGTGCTTCCTCCGTCAACAAATAAAATGTTATAGTAGAAGAAAAAGAAAAGACAAAAGTTTTAGCACCTGAGGAAGAGGAAGTGCAGCTGTTAGATCAATCCAGAACCCAAACTTGAGGTATCTTGCAGCAATTTTGCAAGGGTCAGTTACAAGTTCTCCCATCCCAATCATACGAGAAGGTGGAGCAACGTATGCCATTCGAAACTGGACTAAAATATTGATCATGTAAATGAAGTCAAATGCTGTTCTTAGTGTTGATAAGATTACTTTCAGATCTCCGCCAAGCTGGATGCACAGCTCCGGTCTAGCTTCAGGCAACAAGAAGAATACAGGGTCAACAAACAGGGATATCATGCTAGCCATGAACAACAGCATGTTCCATCTATGTGCTAATGAACCTCGAGGATCCACAATCAACCACTTTTCTTTCTTGTTATAATTATCTGATGATACTTTGGATGAATATTGAGATTCAGAATGTCCTTTCCTCTTGGAGTTCTTGCATCTGATGCACACAAGAATTTGAGATTGACCATCATCTTGTGCCCTGATATACATAGAATGTTAAATATTCTAGTTTTAATCCGCAAACATCAGTTCTAGTTAATAAAAATTAGTTTTATTCAATAAAAATAAGTTTATATTAGTAACTTCATATAACAAAGACATCATGAATTAGTAAAATTAGTCATAATAAGTATTGACCTGTTTGATTGCCAAGGACTCCAGCAAATCTTCGAGAGGCCTGGTAACATGCCTCTTCCAAAATAGTTTCTTCCCTCCTGTTGGAAGGCCAACCTATCCATCAATAACCATGCTTATATAAACATGGTAATGCACATAAGATTTGAATATATTTTAGTTAAGCTCACATTTTATAAACATAAATAAAAATCGAGTATTGCATTGGATTAACTGAAACACAAGTACTCTATATGTTATAATACTCTTCTGCGATTCAAGGACTAACTTTTTCTTTTTTTAATGTATAATTCTGTTATGCTATGTGACAAAATGCTAACTAACAATAGTAACAACCAAATGTTTGTTATTTGATTAGAGTTACTCACTAAGGCTTAGATAATTAACGTTATTTTCAGTCACCGGTCTGATCGTCTAGCTCTCACTTGTGGTTCAGACTTCAGCTAATGGTGACGAACACATAATTTGGATGTTTGAGGCGTGGGATATATGCCAAATGATTTTACTTATAATTAGTTTCGGAGTTCATCAAGTCCAATCAGGTGTAAACATAAGGTGATATTTGCGTTCATTAGGTGAAATTAGGTCTAATAAGTTTAGTTGAGATAAGTTCAAGCGAAGAGAAACCACCTATGAGTCAAATATCCTAAATGATTCCTCTTTCAATACTACTTTTGTTGGTAATTGATTTACACACTTTGCTTACAATCTTAAATAAGGAAAAATCAATGAATGATTAGAGATGGAAAAGAAAGCATGAGAAAGGCAGAGGAAGTATATACTTCTTCCGTTCAAAAGAGAAATCTATACTAATATATTAAAAGATGTTCCTAAACACGGAACTATACCACATGACACTCTGTCAAAGTGTTTATTTTATGTACTCCACATACAAAAAAAAAAAAAATTACATGTTATATGTTTTAATCTCATCACTTCAAACTTATATACTGAAGTCCTAACCACTAAACCATTTTTGGTGTTATAATGCTAAAGTAAAATATTAGAATTTTTTCCTTGAATAATGCAAAAGTGGGTTTTAATTCCCAAAATATGTCCAAAAAAAATTAAAATTCCCTGCGTACCGTCCACGTAGGACGGCACGCGAGATTTTTTTTTTTTTTAGTAAAACCGCTACTCCGAGAATTTTTTTTTAGTAGCGGTTTACAAGTGCCGAGAATTTTTTTTTTCAACTTAGGTAAAACCGCTACTCCGAGTAGCGGTTTATTATGAAAACTGATATCTACTTACCATATTTTGCGCAGGTAAACCGCTACTCAGAGTAGCGGTTTATATTTATACATCGCTACTCAGAGTAGCGGTTTATATTTATACACCGCTACTCAGAGTAGCGGTTTATTTTAAAATTAACCCGCTACTTTGAGTAGTGGTTTCCGTGGGTTAAAAAAAAAAAAACAATTTTCTCGCGTGCCGTCCTACGTGGACGGTACGCAGAGAATTTTAATTTTTTTGGGCATATTTTGGAAATTAAAACCCACTTTTGCATTATTCAAGGAAGAAATTCTAAAATATTAATCAATGGAAATTATAATTACTCGAAACATAGCCCAAACCTAAAAACTAGTTCTTTATTATTAATAAGCAAATAAACACATCGAGTAGTTTACATCACATTCATTCCAAAACAATGGCGGCTAAATCTGAGGACACTTCAGAATCCTACAAACATTTTCCTACGTACCCACCATATAAAAACAGATAAAAGGAATAGCATAAAGAAATCATAAGGTTAAGCACATTATAATATTATGCATACAACAAAATAATGATTGGTCATAGCATAGATTATGCATTTGAGTGGTGTGTTGGAACATTTATAGGGTAATGGGTTTGAAACTCATAAGGGTATGTACTAGAAGAGGAGGAGGTCTAGTATGCAAAAGACTAGAGTGCATCAAGTGGCAAAACGCATTGATAAACCAAGGGGGACAGAAGACTGGCCGCGAGTCGCGACAAGAGTCGCGAGTCGCGACCAGTGGCCCGTCGCGAGTCGCGACTCGCGAGCTTCTTCGCGAGTCGCGACATGTCTTCTGCCTTGGAATGCGAAAAGATGCCTTGACGGTTTTATGTCCGTTGTGATGTTATGGCCTCATTTTAATGACCTTTAAGGTCCTTAAATCAGCTGATTAAAGGCCTTTGATGGGTGATTAAAATGGGGGTTATGGATTGTCTACTCTAGTCAATGAAAGGTTTATGATTCCTATATAAACCTTGGGATTCCTATGAGTGAAGGGTTAGAAAAAATCAGAATTTTCTATTCTATACTCTCTCAAATACTTCTTGCTTAGCTTAAGAGAAAACTTGCAATCTTCTCTTGAGTGTTCTTAACAAAACACAAAACACAAGTTCTTGTTGATTCACTTAGAAGATCATCTAAGTGGATTGTTTCTCTCCATTGTATCTCATTAGTTATTTCGTGTTAACCCGGTGATCCTAGAGGGGCGAAATTAAACTAATAGGAAAGCGTAGTTTCCGTGCCTTGGAGTGGATATCCGGTTCTCTCATTGATCACGAAGATAACAATCTATTAGTTTAATTTTCATTTCTTTTCGGATATGGCTCAATCACTCAAGGACATGACTATGAACTTCCAAAAGTTGGATAAGTTTGAGGGGGTGGGCTATCGGAGGTGGCAAAAGAAGATGCACTTCTTGTTGACGCCTTGAATGTGGTGTATGTGTTATCAACTCCTATGCCACCACTCCCGGAAGATGGAGAGGAAGAGCCTCTTGAGACTACTAGGAAGAGGATCAAGTGGGAGAATGATGACTACATTTGTCGTGGTCATATTCTCAACTCTCTCACCGACCCGTTGTTTGATCTCTACAAAATGTGGAGAGTGCAAAGGAACTTTGGGACGCTCTTGAGGCCAAGTACATTTCGGAAGATGCTTCAAGTAAGAAATTCCTTGTTAGTAATTTTAATTCTTTTAAAATGACTAATGATCGGCCTATTATGGAGCAATTCCATGAGGTTCATCATATTTTGAACCAAATAAGATCACATGGTATGGTGATGGATGAGGCAATTGCGGTTGCCTCAATCATTGACAAATTACCAAATTCTTGGAAAGATACAAAACATCTTTTAAAACATAAAAAGGAAGACATGTCCATGGAGCAATTAGGAACTCATCTTCGTATTGAAGAGGGGATCCGGGCTCAAGATGGGGTTAAGGATACTACTCCTAGTATTCCTAAATCTACCGTTAATTTGGTAGAGGTTGGTGGGTCTAGTAAGACCAAGAAATCCAACAACAACAACAACAACATAACAAAACCAATGTTGCAAACAAGAAGAGGAAGACCCTCTCTTGTTGGATATGCAATGGTCCTCATCTTAAGAGGGATTGTCCTTCTAACAACAAGAAGAAGACAAAGAACACACAACCTAGTGTTGTTCAAAACCAAGGTAACAATGCACATGTTAATGTAATTGAAGAAATGCTTTTTTGCTATGATTTCTGAAATTATGTGTGTGCAGGTTGATGATTCTTGGTGGATAGATTCGGGAGCCTCTAGACATGTGTGCAATAACAAGGATTTCTTCAAGTCTTTGAAAGATTTGGATGATGGTCCAATCTTGTATATGGGGAATGATTCTACGGTAAAGGCTAGAGGCATAGGCCAAGTAGAATTGTTGTTAACCTCGGGAAAGACTTTAACTCTCCGGGATGTTGTGTATGTACCGGAAGTTAGGAAGAATCTTTGTCAGGAGGTCTCTTGAATAAGTATGGTTTTAAAGTTGTTTTTGAGTCGGATAAATTTGTACTTTCCAAGGGTGGTATTTTTGTTGGACAAGGTTTCTTTTGTAATGGAATGTTTAAATTTAGTATTGATAATAAAATTGGTACTAGTTCTATTTACATGCTTGATGTTTCTTCTCTATGGCACAATCGTTTATGTCATGTGAATTATCGTAGATTATATGACATGTCTAAAATGGGGTTGATACCTCCTTTCGATTTAAAGTTAGAGAAGTGTCACACTTGCGTGCTAAATAAAATTACAAAAAATCCTTATCCTAGTGTGACTAGACAAACGGTATTGCTTGAATTGGTGCATAGTGACTTGTGTGACTTTCATAGTTCACCTTCTTTAGGAAATAAAAAATATATTGTAACTTTTATTGATGATTTTTCAAGGTTTTGTTACATATATTTTTATTTACTAAAGATGAAGCACTAGAAAAGTTTAAGACCTTTAAAATCGAAGTGGAACTCCAACTTAATCAAAAGATTAAAAGACTTCGAACGGATAGGGGTGGTGAATATTATAATCCAAGTTATTTTAGTTCCATTGGTGTAATTCATGAAACAACCGCCCCATACTCACCTCAAAGTAATGGTATAGCGGAAAGGAA
Source organism: Beta vulgaris subsp. vulgaris (assembly GCF_026745355.1). NCBI lineage: Eukaryota > Viridiplantae > Streptophyta > Magnoliopsida > Caryophyllales > Amaranthaceae > Beta > Beta vulgaris. Next base: position 11,064,732 of record NC_079210.1, read on the forward strand.
AAATAGGGTCCTAAAAGAAATGGTTAATACCATGCTTTCTAATTCGGGTCTTAATGACGGTTTTTGGGGTGATGCAATTTTAACTGCATGTTACATTTTAAATCGAGTTCCTAATAAAAGGAATAAGACTACCCCTTATGAACTTTGGTGTAATAAAAAGCCTAATCTCAATTACCTTAAGGTATGGGGTTGTAGGGCAATTGTCAAATTGACGGAACCTAAAAGGAAAACTTTAGGTGAAAAAGGAATTGATTGCATTTTTATAGGCTATGCGGTACATAGCAAAGCCTATAGGTTTTATGTCATTGAGCCCAATGACTTTGTCTCTATTCACTCCGTGATAGAGTCAAGGGATGCAATATTTGATGAGACTAGATTCTCATCGATTCCAAGACCAAAGGACATGATACCTAGTACTAGTTCCAATGTTGTAGATGACATTTCTAATGATCATGATACTACAACACCGGAAATTAGGAAAAGTAAAACGAATTAGAAAAGAGAAATCTTTTGGACCGGATTTTCAACTATATTTAGTTGAAGGGTCAAGGGAGTCAATTTCGACTCAAATTTCATATTGTTACAATATGGAGGAGGATCCTAGGTCCTTTGATGAGGCTATGAAGTCTCATGATTCTGCTTTCTGGAAAGAGGCAGTGAATGATGAAATGGATTCTATAATGGGTAATCACACTTGGTTTTTAGCTAATTTACCTCCCGGTTGCAAACCCCTAGGTTGTAAATGGATTTTTGTAAGGAAAAAGAAAATCGATGGAACCATACTAAAACATAAGGCCCGGTTAGTGGTCCAAGGTTTTAGGCAAAGATATGGTATCGATTACTTTGATACTTATGCTCCAGTAGCTAGAATAGCTACTATTAGACTATTGATAGCATTAGCTGCGATTCATGGTCTAGTAATTCACCAAATGGATGTAAAAACTGCTTTTCTTAATGGTGAATTGGAGGAGGAAGTGTACATGAATCAACCTGAAGGGTTTGTGGTTAAAGGTCAAGAAACTAAAGTTTGTAAATTGTTAGATCTTTGTATGGTCTTAAACAAGCACCTAAGCAATGGCATCAAAAATTTGATGAAGTTGTGTTGTCTAGTGGGTTCAAAATAAATCAGTCCGATAAGTGTGTATATAGCAAATTTGATAATAACGGTAAAGGAGTTATAATTTGCTTATATGTTGATGATATGCTTATTTTTGGGACTGATTTGGAACAAGTGGAAAAGACCAAAGTCTTCCTTTCCTCTAGCTTCTCCATGAAAGATTTGGGTGAAGCGGATGTTATTCTAGGTATTAGAATAATAAGAGGGAAAGGGTCGTTTTCTTTATCACAATCTCATTATATTGAGAAAGTGGTCAAGAGGTATAATGAGTCAAATTCGACTCATTTTGCTACTCCTATGGATCCTAGTATTCACTTGGTTCCGAGTAGTGGTACTCCAATTTCACAATTGGAGTATGCAAGCTTAATTGGAAGCTTGATGTATGCTATGACTAGCACTCGGCCGGATATAGCCTTTGCTATTGGCAAGCTCAGTAGGTATACTAGTAATCCTAGTATGTTGCATTGGCAAGCATTGAGAAGAGTGTTAAGGTACTTGAATAAGACCTTGGATTATGTCATAACATACAATAGAGAACCTTCTATCTTAGAAGGTTACTCGGATGCTAGTTGGATTTCGAATAAGGAAGATTATTCATCCACTAGTGGTTGGGTGTTTCTTCTTGGAGGAGGTGCCATTTCATGGGCTTCCAAGAAGCAAACATGTATAACGGATTCCACTATGGCATCGGAATTCATTGCTTTGGCTTCTTGTTGCCAAGAAGCGGAATGGCTAAGGAATGTGTTGAGTGAGGTGGACTTATGGGTGAAACCAATGTCACCTCTTGCTATCCATTGTGATAGTGCATCAACCATAGCTAAAGCATATAGTGAAGTCTACAATGGCAAGTCAAGGCACATTGGAGTTAGACATAGCTATGTGCGGGAAATGATAAGGAATAGTTGTATAACTATTAATTTTGTTCGGTCTAGTTTGAACTTGGCGGATACGTTTACAAAACCGTTGTCAAGGGAACTAGTGAACAAAATGAACAAAGGGATGGGTCTTAAGCCTATTGATCAACCTATGGTGAAGGAAAACTCTATTTGATGTCTAATACAACGTTAGATCTCAAATTCAAGGAGGATAGTACTTCTCTAAGAGGTTGGGAGCACTTGTTTAATACATCCCGAGGTTAGTGCTTGTTGCTACAATGATAAAGAGGTTGAATTTTATTCTTAATAAATCTTTGATAAGGTGCTCAATTGTAGGAGCATGTCCGGAAAGATTTACCTATGTAAGCTAGAAGTTTGGCCGCTTCATCAAGTCTTAGGCTTGACTTGGAATGCTTATGAATGGATATGGACACCAAGGCTTCATAGGTGTCGGAGGTTTTAAGAACCTAGTTTATGTTTGTGTGTATTAGTAACTTCAATAATTTGTAATGGTTATATGATTCAAAGCTTTGTCTATCATTATGATCTAAATTATTGTAAAGATTACTTTTACTAAATGGAAATTCAATCGTTAGATATTTCCATGATGCATGAACATGTGTGTTTGCGATTTATAGCAAGTTGAAAAACTTTTCAACATTACCCTATAAATGGGAGGAGGATTGTTGGAACATTTATAGGGTAATGGGTTTGAAACTCATAAGGGTATGTACTAGAAGAGGAGGAGGTCTAGTATGCAAAAGCTAGAGTGCATCAAGTGGCAAAACGCATTGATAAACCAAGGGAGACAGAAGACTGGCCGCGAGTCGCGACACGAGTCGCGACACGAGTCGCGAGTCGCGACCAGTGGCCCGTCGCGAGTCGCGACAGGCGTCGCGGGTCGCGACCAGCGCCTCGCGACTCGCGAGCTTCTTCGCGAGTCGCGACTGTCTTCTGCCTTGGAATGCGAAAAGATGCCTTGACGGTTTTATGTCCGTTGTGATGTTATGGCCTCATTTTAATGACCTTTAAGGTCCTTAAATCAGCTGATTAAAGGCCTTTGATGGGTGATTAAAATGGGGGTTATGGATGTTCTACTCTAGTCAATGAAAGGTTTATGATTCCTATATAAACCTTGGGATTCCTATGAGTGAAGGGTTAGAAAAAATCAGAATTTTCTATTCTATACTCTCTCAAATACTTCTTGCTTAGCTTAAGAGAAAACTTGCAATCTTCTCTTGAGTGTTCTTAACAAACACAAAACACAAGTTCTTGTTGATTCACTTAGAAGATCATCTAAGTGGATTGTTTCTCTCCATTGTATCTCATTAGTTATTTCGTGTTAACCCGGTGATCCTAGAGGGGCGAAATTAAACTAATAGGAAAGCGTAGTTTCCGTGCCTTGGAGTGGATATCCGGTTCTCTCATTGATCACGAAGATAACATGGTGTATGGTATACATGTAAGAATGCCTTGATTCCGTTGGACGAAATGCAGTCGAAATAGAGTTTCGCAGGGGCCATCCGATCAGGCCCGAATTGCGTGTTCGCCCGATCAGGCGCCTTAGCGAACTACGACCAGACATGGTCACCCGATCGGGCCCTCGTGCATTCTGAGGTTTGGGAAAATACCGCGCGATCAGGCGGATGTCGCCCGACCCGATTCGGCGGTAGGCGATTTTGACGCGGAAACGTGTTTTCTGACGCGGGGTAGAAATAGGTGTTAAACCTAATTGTGTTATACCACGAATTAAGTCTAATTCACTCTGTAATCTGGTTTTCCTCACATAATAAAATATTCTCTCTCTATTAGTGGACGTAGCCAAATTGGTGAAGCACATAATAACTCTGTTGTGCGTTTTTCTTTGTTTTACATTCGATTATTTGTTTCTTGCTCACGTCTGTTATGACAAATTGGTATCAAGAGCTTTGTGTTCGATCTGGGTGAGAAAGCTGTCTGGGATGAATGTGAAAATTGATAAATTCAATAGGAGAAATAGTTTTAGTCTGTGGCAAATCAAGATGCGGGCTTTACTGAAGAAACAGGGGTTGTGGGCACCTTTGACAAAGAAGTCAACATATTCAGTTACCATTGAGATAACCACTCTAAAGGATAAGGCTCATCCAACAATTATGTTGTGTCTGGCTGATGACATAATCACTAAAGTCGCAGAGAAGAAACTGCATTTGGTCTGTGGTTGAAATTAGAGAGTTTGTATATAATAAAACCTCTAACCAACAAGTTGCTTTTGAAGCAACATCTGTTCACCCTGCGTATGAATGAAGGTACACCTCTTAGAAATCACCTAGATCAATTAAATACAATATTGTTAGAATTGCGTAATATTGATGTCAAGGTGGAGGATGAGGATGCCGCTTTGATTCTGCTTGTTTCTTTACCGTTATCATATTAAAATTTTGTGCAATCTTTCGTTGTTGGTAATTTGTGTCCTTAGAAGAAGTTAGATCATATCTGCATATTATGGAATGACGCCATAAGTCATCTGGTAGTACATGTACAAATAATCAGGCTTTTGGATTAGTATCCAATAGTGGTAAGGAACGTGGTAAAAATAATTTCAAGAAATCTGGAAATTCTAAAGGGGATCATCCTAAACCTAATGATGTTTGTCATTACTGTAAGGAGAAGGGACATTGGAAAAAGGAATGTCCTAAAAAGAAGCATCATGAAAATAAATCTGTGTTTGGTTCTCCTGTAGTTGCAGCAGGAAATTCAAATCATGAGGATGATCTTGTTCTAGTTGCAAATGAGCAAACATATTGTAATGATGTGTAGGTTCTTAATTCTGGAGCGTCATATGATATGAATCGTTGTAGGGAGTGATTCACTATTTATGAGAAGGTAGAGGGAGGTAATATTTCAATGGCTAACAGTGTAGTCTGCAAGATAGTTGGAATAGGCCCTATCAAGATCCGGACACATGATGGTACATTCTGCACTTTGAATAACGTCAGGCATGTTCCACAGATGACCAAGAATCTGATTTTACTTCGTTTGTTAGACAGTAAGGTGTTCAGTTTCAGAGGTGAGGGGAGTTGTGTATGTCTACAAGGGTTCAAAGGATGTATTGAAGGGGGTCAAGTGTGGTACTTTGTATGTTTTGCAGGGTCTACTCTCAGGTTCACCTGTTGTTGCTTCGTCTGAATTAATTCAGAAGGAGGATATGACCAAGCTGTGGCACATGAGACTTAGACATATGAGTGAGAGAGGGATGCGAATCCTCTCCAAGGCATATCTTCTGGGTGGCCATAAGGTCACAAACCTTGAGTTTTGTCAGCATTGTGTTTTTGGGAAACTAAATCATAGCAAGTTTCCTAAGGGCATTCATAAAACAAAAGGTACTCTGGATTATATCCGCTCTGATTGTTGGGATCCTTCACGTGTGAAATCTTTAGGAGGTCCTTCATTGATGATTTTTCAAGAATGACTTGGTTAATTGTTATGAAGTTAAAAGGTGAAGTTTTCAAGAGCTTCAAGCAGTGGAAGGCATTGGTGGAAAATCAAACTGGGAAGAAGATCAAAAGGCTACGAACTGATAATGGTCTGGAGTTCTGTTTGTCTAAGTTCGAAGAGTTCTGCAAGAATTAAGGGATTGCTAGGCATTACACTATTAAGAACAAACTACAACAGAATGGTGTAGCAGAACGAATGAATCAGACACTTATAGAGAGCTCGGTGCATGCTCTCTAATGCTGGGATGACTAGAAGGTTTGGGAAAAAGCTGTCATTGCAGCGTGCTATCGGATCAACCTTAGGAATCAATCTCAAAACACCATATGAGATGTGGTCAGGTAAACCTGCAGATTACTCAGATATACGAGTTTTTAGTTGTAATGTTAACTATCATGTAAATGAAGGTAAGTTGGAGCCAAGAGCTAGAAAAGGAGTATTTGTAGGATATGTGGATGGTGTGAAAGGTTATTCAATTTGGTCCCCGTCTGAGGGTAGGGCTATACTAATTAGAAATGTTTTCTTTGATGAAAATTCTATGTTTAATCCTACTGTGAAGTCTGTTATTTCACTATTTTGATAATGACATATAATTAAAGTTTACGTGCTTTTAGTTTATTAAGTCCAGTTTTTAGTTTATTATGTTAGATGTAATTTCATGTGTTTAGATTTATTTTTCCTGTTTTGTTTATTTTATTTTGTTAGATTTATTCTTCTAGTTTTAATTAGTTTATTTATTTTTAGACTTCACGAATAACATGTTAAATAACTTATAATGAATTGATTAGGAGTTTAATCAAGATTAAGTTGTTAATATCTTATTTGTGATATTCGGTTAATATTATGGATGTAACAAATTTAATATATTAAGTTTCCATAATATTTTGTTTAGTTAGTGTGTGCAGCATGTTTGTTTTTCCTACAATCTAGGAGCCGCCAAACACTAACCTAAGCATACGCTTAAAGATAGATCGTTGAGGTAGTTCCTACATTTTAGGAACCACAAAAACTAATCTATTTATAAGGCGTGTGAACGTGGAGAAGTGGCTAAGTTTAAGGAAGCCCAACTGCCAACGGAATTATCACAACGGACATATTGTGGAGAAGTGGTTGATGCTACGTGTGATTATGGAGAAGATCTTGGAGAAGATCGCGGAGAAGATCTTGGAGAAGATCGTGGAGAAGAACTCGAGAAGAAAGATCCCTACAAATAGAGTTTTGTAATGATCTTATTAGACATACTTTCAGAATTTTATGTAATATTCTTAGTGAAAGTACATTCGGTTTTCTTCTTCTTAGAAATTGATGTATTATAGATTGGGTTGAGTGAATCTAAGTTTGTAATCATTTCGAGAGAAAAAGAGAAAGAGAAAGAGAAGAGAGAAAGAGAAAAGTCTTCGAGTGAAGTCAAGGGAGAAGTCAACTGTTCAGGGGGAACAGGCTGACAGGGAACCAGTTCCCAGAGGAACAGAGTTAGTCCAAGTTTAGGTTGAACAAAAGAGAGTCTTTTGGCCTAAAAGTTATTAAAGAGAATCGAGTCAAAATCCCTCGTGGTCAAGGTTTTTCTTCCTATTGGGCCTATGAAGTTTTCCTTGTAAAAATCTCGTGTTCATAGTTCTTTCTTATTTCATGCAATTTTATCTTTCTTATTCAATCATTCTTGTATTTCCGCAAAAAGTTTGAAAGTCTCTCCAACTACAATTCACCCCCTCCCTCTTGTAGTTTCTTAAGTGTTCGTCCAAGACTAACAATTGGTATCAGAGCCTAGTTCGTCCAAAATCAGTTAACACTGAGGAGCTAGTTCCTGGAAATGATGAACACATCAGGAGAAAGATTAGAAGAAGGTTACTCAACTCAGAGTCCACCAATGTTTAATGGCAAGTATTATTCATATTGGAAGAATCGTATGGAAATATTTATCAAGGCTGAAAATTATCAAGTTTGGAGAGTAATAGAGATTGGTGACTTCGAAGTCACAGAGAAAAATGAAAAAGGTGAAGAAATTCCCAAGCCATTCTTCAAATATGATAAAGATGACTTCGACAAGATGGAGATGAATAATTTGGCCAAAAGATTCTCCATTGTGGTCTTGATCCCCATGAACACAATCGAATCACGGGATGCAAATCAGCCAAGCAGATGTGGGAACTTCTTTAAGTTACTCACGAAGGAACAAACGAAGTCAAGAGATCAAAGATTGACATGCTCATGCACAAATATGAGCTATTTCAAATGAAGCCTAAGGAGTCTGTTCAAGAGATGCTCACAAGGTTCTCCAACATCATTAATGAACTTGAATCTCTAGGAAAGATCATCACTCCGGAGGAACAAGTACGAAAAGTTCTTCGAAGTCTTCCTCAGGATGAAAAATTGATGGCAAAGGTCACTGCCATCCTTGAAGCAAAAGATTTCACCACATTCAATATCGAACAACTTTCCGGTTCCTTGTTGACTCATGAAATCCATTTAGGAACTCATGAGGTTGAATCTAATAGGCCTAAGGCATTGGCTCTCAAGTCCGATGACTTAGAGGATTCAGAAACTGATGATGAAGAGGCAGCAATGATCGTGAAAAGATTCAAAAAGTTCTTCAACAAAAACTACAAGGGGAAGAACTTGAAAAAGCCAGGAATGTTAAGCTTTCACAAGTGTGGAAGTCCGGATCACTTTATAAAGGAATGCCCTCTCTGGGAAAATGAAAAGAGCAAAGGAAAGTACAAGGAGAAGGGAAAGGAACAGCAAAAACCTATCTCAAAAGTTGACATGAGAAGGGCCATGGTTGCTGCCTGAGGAGAATCCGATTCAGACGAGGAGCAGGAACAACCAGAAGAGGAGACAACTCATTTATGTCTCATGGAAAAAACAGACGAGGAAGAAGACTTGCCAAACAACAAGGTATGCATAAATGTTGTAGAAGAAGAGTTAAAATGACTTTCAAAGAATCAATTAATAAAACTACTTTTGGAAACTTTGGATGACTTTAAGGCCATTTGTGTTAGAGAAGAAAATTTAGAAAAAGCCTTAGAAGTCACCAAAGGTCATTCAAATTGGTTTAAGACAGTGAATGCATACATTGAGGAAAGATTCTTTGAAGTCTTTGATGAAAACCGACGTATTCGAGAAGCTTTTGAAAATGCTAAAAATGAAAATTATTTCTTGAATATGGAAATGGCTAAATTGAAACTATTCGTTCATGAAGGAACCAGTTCCTCTATAAATACCAGATCCGAGTTCTAAAAATTGAAATTCGAACATGAAAAAGTTTTGAGTAAATATCTGGTACTTAAAAAGAAAATGGAATCTTCAAGAACGACTCTTCCTGATCCAGTAAGCTGGATACAAAAATATAAAAATGAAGGAAGAAGTGGGTTAGGTTTCAATCACAAGAAGAAAAACAAAATGAAAAAATATGTTGATCTTCCAAGCAACCGAATATGCTCTCACAGTGGGAACAGTGGACACTTAGTGTCTGACTGTTCCTCCAGAGAAGAACATATTGAAATGAACACCCACTTAGTTAAACAAGTTTGGAAAGTTAAGAGAAATACAAGCCCGACAGAGGAACCCAAGTCAAACTGGGTTCCTACCACTGACTGATTGCTTTGATACAGGCTAAAGTGAGGGGGAACAACCTGTGGTACCTCGATAGCGGTTGTTCTAAACACATGACAGGAGATAAAGAGATATTTCTCTCGCTTTCAGCCTATGATGGAGGAACTGTGACCTTCGGAGACAATCTTACCAGTAACATAGTTGCAATAGGGAAGGTAGGAAAGTATAAGTCACAGTCTATAGACAATGTATTTTTGGTCGAGGGTTTAAAACATAATCTGCTTAGTATTTCTCAATTTTGCGATAAAGGGAACAGTGTAAATTTTACTAATGAATGTTGTGTAGTAAGTAATGCAGGAATAGGTACCAAAATCCTAGAAGGAACAAGAAAAGGGAACACCTACGTTGTTGATCTCAACCTTGTTCCTAGGAACAATCTAACGTGTTTAAGTGCCGTCGATAATGAACCACTTCTTTGGCATAAAAGGTGTGGTTACGCAAGTATGGCATTACTCCAGAAGCTAAGTGGTAAGGACTTGGTGGTTGGATTACCAACTATCAAAGTCTTAAACCATGAAGTTTGTGGACCATGTGCAAAAGGTAAACAAGTTAGATCCTCGTTCAAATCAAAGAAAATGGTAAGCACACAAAGTCCCTTGAATTGATTCATATGGACTTGTGTGGCCCTGTTCGAATCCAAAGTCGATCTGGTAAGAGATATGTGCTTGAATAGTGATGATTTTTCAACATACACTTGCGTTATTTTTCTCCATAGCAAAGATGAGACATTTGATGAATTTGTTAACTTTGCAAAAAGAACTCAAAGAATAAGTGGTTTTAAAATTAAGCACTTGCGTTCTGATCATGGTAAGGAGTTTGAAAACTCCAAATTTGAGAGTTTTGCAGAAATGAAGGTCTTGATCACAACTTCTCAGCTCCTAGAACTCCACAACAAATGGCGTGGTAGAACGGAAGAATCGCACTTTGGAGGACATGGCAAGAACAATGATCATAGCAAGCAATCTTCCGAAGAATTTCTGGGCTGAAGCAGTGAATACGGCATGCTACATAATCAATAAGGGTCATGCTAAGACCTATCGTCTTGAAGACCCCTTATGAGCTTCTCAAAGGAAGAAAACCCAATATCTCGTACTTTAGAATCTTTGCTGTAAATGCTTTGTACATAACAATGGTAAAGACAATTTAGGAAAGTTTGATGCTAGAAGCGATGAGGCTGTTTTTATTGGATATGCTTTAAGTAGTAAGGCATATAGAGTTTACAACAAACGAACAATGTGTGTTGAGGAAAGTGTCCATGTTATTTTTGATGAAACTAACTCTCTGCAGGAACCAAGTCATGAAAATGACTTCGAAATAGGACTGACTCGTATTGAGTAGTCAGTAAACATTGATGAGGAACTAACACCTGCAGGATCCGACAAAAAGCATATTTCTGAAAAAGAGATAGTTGTTCCTGATCCTGTTATACAGGAGGAACAGGCACCAGAAATTCATCCAGTAGACGAGACGAATGAAGCTCCTCAAACGGGAGGAGCAGAGACAAGAAGATTTGAACCAAGACCATGGAAACACTTGAAATCCCATCCATTGGATTTGATAGTAAGTGATATTGAAAAGGGAACTCAAACGAGATCCCAACTGAAAAATTTATGTGCTTTCCATGCCTTTTTGTCTATGACAGAACCACGAGATCACAATGATGCCCTACTGGAGTCTGACTGGATAAACGCCATGCAAAAGGAACTGAATGAGTTCCAAAGGAACAAGGTCTGGCATCTTGAGACCAAGCCTAAAAACCAAAAGGTGATTGGACTGAAATGGGTCTTCAGGAACAAGCTAGACGAACATGGAACAGTCATAAGAAAAAAAGCCAGACTCGTAGCCAAAGGGTACAATCAACAAGAAGGTATTGATTTTGATGAAACCTTTGCTCCTGTAGCTAGAATAGAAGCAATAAGAATTTTGATTGCCTTTGCAGCATTCGTGGGCTTTAGGTTGTACCAAATGGACGTCAAATGTGCCTTTTTAAATGGATATTTGATTGAAGACGTCTATGTGGAACAACCTCCTGGTTTCGAAAACCCGGATCTTCCGAATCATGTCTATAAGCTAGATAAAGCTCTTTATGGGCTTAAGCAAGCTCCTAGATCATGGTATGAAAGACTTTCAAAATTCTTTCTAATGACTTTATACGAGGCAAAGTTGATAGGACCCTGTTCCTTCGATCCAAAGGAACAGACATCCTAGTGGTTCAGATTTATGTGGATGATATAATTTTTGGTGCAACTAACAAATCTCTTTGTAAAGAATTTCACTAGGGGAAAAAACATAAAGGGCTGCGCAGGAAGGGCTGCGCTTTTTGTAAAAGCGCAGCCCTACTAGTGAAGGGCTGCGCTTATTTAAAAAAGCGCAGCCCTACTAAGCAGAAGGGTTGCGCATTTTAAAAAAAAGCGCAGCCCTTCACTAGTAGGGCTGCGCTTTTTTAAATAAGCGCAACCCTTCTGTAGGTAAGAAGGGCTGCGCTTTTAAAAAAGCGCAGCCCTACTAAGTGAAGGGCTGCGCTTTTTTAAAAAGCGCAACCCTTCTGCTTAGTAGGGCTGCGCTTTTTTAAAAAAGCGCAGCCCTTCCTGAAAAAATTTGAAATTTCGGAATCGCGGGCTTTGAAATATTGAGCGGGGATTCGTCAAATATATTATCCCTCATTCTCTCTCCTCTCTCATGTCCCTCATTATTCCTTTCCTCCTTCTCTCTCATCCTCTCTTCTCTCTCATCCTCTCTTCTCTCTCAAAATCTCCCATAAACATTTGCGACAAAAACCTTGAAATGATTTGCACTAAACATGGCGACGGAGTCCGATTGCCTATTGTGATACCTTTTCGGAAGCGGAACGAGCCAACGAGTCAAACTCACTGCTATGCTGTGATGTTTAGGATTTTTAAGCCATCCGAGTTCGTTTAAGCCTCCAAATAGCCATTTTAAGTTTTTCCGAAATTTTTTTTTTCCCTTAAATTATGTATTTGGGTTTTGTTTTATGTATTTAAATATTATTAGGTTGTAGTTCTTGTATTTTCAGATCTATAATGGTCTTGTATACTTCTCTTTGTTTATATGTTTTGATTAATGTTCTTGTATACTTCTCTTTGTTTATATGTTTTGATTAATGTTCTTGTATACTTCTCTTTGTTTATATGTTTTGATTAATGTTCTTGTATACTTCTCTTTGTTTATATGTTTTGATTAATGTTCTTGTATACTTCTCTTTGTTTTGATTAATGTTCTTGTATACTTCTCTTTGTTTATTTTGATTAATGTTATTCTTGTATGCTTCTCTTTGTTTATTTTGATTAATGTTCTTGTATACTTCTCTTTCTATTTAATTTCTTGTATTTTCATCTTTGTTTTGATTAATGTTCTTGTATACTTATTGTATACTTCTCTTTGTATATTAGTTTTTGTTCCTTTTTTTCATTTTCGTTTCATTCTTTTTATTGTTTTGGGTTTAGTATTTTCGTTTCATTTCTCTTCTCTTCTGTTTAATTTCAGAAAATGTGAGATTATGAGTAAAAAAATGACAAAAAAAAATTTTTTTTTTTTTTTTTTTTTGGTAGGAAGGGCTGCGCTAGTTAGGAAAAAGCGCAGCCCTTCTAGCCCAGAAGGGCTGCGCTTTTTCTTAACTAGCGCAGCCCTTCTGGGCTTAAGGGCTGCGCTTTTCTAGCGCAGCCCTACTTAAAAAGTGAAGGGCTGCTACTGAAAGGGCTGCTGTCAAAAAGCGCAGCCCTACATGCCTTTTTTAGCGCAGCCCTTCTTCATTTTTCCACTAGTGTTTGCTGAGTTAATGCGTAGTGAATTTGAAATGAGTATGATGGGAGAGTTAAACTTCTTTCTCGGTTTGCAAATCAAGCAAACTGAAAAAGGAACAATGATCCATCAACAAAAATACGTAAAGGAATTATTAAAAAAATATGGACTGGATCAAGCAAAATCAAACCATACTCCTATAGGAACAGGTACAAGGTTAGATGAGGATCAAAGTGGTAAGTCCGTAGATCAGAAACTCTATAGAGGTATGATTGGTTCCTTACTTTATCTAACTGCTAGTAGGCCTGATATATTCTTAAATGTTGGTTTATGTGCAAGATTCCAATCAAATCCTAAGGAATCCCATTTGACAACTGTCAAAAGGATTCTTAGATATTTGAAAGGAAGTGATGATCTTTGTTTGTTCTATCCTCAAAGTGACATCTTTGATCTAGTAAGCTATTCCAATGCTGACTATGCTGGAGACTTGGTGAATCGCAAAAGCACATCGGGTATTGTCCAGTTCCTGGGATCAAGCTTGGTTTCTTGGAGCTCAAAGAAACAGAACACTGTTGCTCTCTCCACAGCAGAAGCTGAATACGTGGCAGTTGCAGCATGCTGCTCTCATGTATTATGGATCAAGCAACAGGTACGTGACTTTGGCATAAAATTTAAGTGTGTTCCTATATTCTGTGACAACACTAGTGCTATTTGCATTTCCAAGGATCCAGTTCATCACTCTAGAGTCAAGCATATTCACATTAGACATCATTTCCTAAAAGACAATGTAGAGAAGGGATTAGTCAAAGTTGATTTTTGTCCTACTGAAAATCAAATAGTTGACATATTGACTAAACCTCTATCTAGGGACAAGTTTGAAAAGATACGCTTGGAACTAGGAATGATTAAAATTGTTTAAATGTACACATGATGTTGATTCCCCCTAAATTGGTTCTTACTAAGTATGTCCTGCAACCTTCATGAATTAAATTTCATACACCTAGGGTCAAGTATAAGGACTCACATATGTGTCTGAATATTACCCTTAGTGTCCTTGCACATATTTGGTACGTATGTAGTTTGTATATTATGGACACATTTTTATCATATGCAAGAGTAAATTTTTTTTCTTTTTCCATTTTCCTAATTTACCTCCAAATTTCCTTGTTTCTTTTTCTTTTCACACCTTTCCGTCCAAAATTAAAAACATTAATCTGAATTATGGCCAAAATTACGCGTTCAATTAATCTAATGTTAAATGAAGAAACTTCATTAATTGCCTTCCAAAAACCCATAAACCGTTTCATTAAACCTAACTCTCCATTTCTATTTCACACGGAATCATGATTACATTATAAACCCAACCCATCACATCACTGACCCCTCATAATTTCCCTCTCACATCAACTCACTTGTCTCTCTCTCTCTCTCCTCTTTCTCATCTTCAACCTCACACCAAAACTCTGTCACCATGTTTTCCAAAACTCAAAATTCCGGTGATCATGAAAATTTCCCAAGAGAGAAAACACCATCCCATGATGAATTAAGTGCTCAAGAATCATCCAAGAACGAGGCAGATTCTACCGGGTCAAAATCGGCATCCTCTGCTCCTGTTTCTCTCTCTCCGAAAAAGGAAGAAGGTGAAAATGAGATTGAAAGCGATCAAGAACAAGAGATTACTGTACCTACAAAACGAGGTAAGAAAACAAAATCTTCACAATTTCTTGTGGGCTTTTGCATAGACATTGCATGGTGCAAAAAGTCTAAGTGGAATGAGTTATTGAAAATTTTGAAATTTCAGAAATGGTTAAAAAATGTTAGCATAGATGAGGGTCTTTATGAAAAGGAGATGAAAGCTTTTTGTTCTGGGTTTACCATAACTGAGGGTGTCTGTGTGTCAATTGTCAATGGGTCTGTAGTTACCATTACTGAGAAGAAACTGGGGGAATGGTTTGATGTTCCGAATGAGGGTTACAAGGACTACATTAAGGGTAGGGCTAAGCTGAACATAAATGGAGTTTCTAATGCTCAAATTCTTGCTTTCTTTAAGGGCAATTCCAATGCTTTATCTTTAGATCAAAAAGAATTGTCTCCCTTTCATAAGTTGCTATTTCTATTGGTTTGGCGTTTCATTTTACCCCATTCCTCAAAAAGAACCCAGGCAAGTCTAATGGATCTTTCCATTATGTACAACCTTGCTGAAAACATAAAAATCAACCTTCCCTCCTTGATAATTTCACATCTCTCTCACTGCATTACCCATAACACCAAAGTTGGTTATGGCAATCTTCTTTCCTCTGTTTTCAAACAATGCAAAGTTAAACTGCCTACCAGTCCCTCTTTTTCTCTTGAGCCAGAATATTATCTTACAAAAGAAACTCTGACTAGGCTAAGCTTGAGGTTGGTAAATGGGAAGATAGATTTTGAGAGAGAAGAAACTCCTGTGAAGGTTGAAGTGGGTAGTAAGAGGAAGTTGGATGAAGAAGGGGTTCCCAGTGGGTCTGTCAGGAAGAGCCAAAGGTTGGCTGGGTCCAAGTTCCAAAAGGAGCAGGATCAAGGTGACACAGTCTTTATTCACCTAGATTCTGATCCTGTCCCTTCTATTGCTGTGGATTTTTCGTTACTGTCTACAACTGGGCTTAACAAGCTACCCCGGGAAATTCAGGACTCCTTGACCCTTCTGCACACCAGGATCAATGCCATTGAAGCTACTGTCAATGTTCTGGATTCTCAGCAGCAACAACAACTGCTTGCAATCAAGAATAATGATACTGGGATCAGGAACAAGGTGGATGGTGTGCTCTCCGAGATAGATTCTGTGGTCTCCTCTCTCTTCAAAAGAACCAAACCCTAACTTCTCTTAACTTTGGAACAAATGAACAAGTTTTTTTTGGCTGTAATTATTAAACAATCTTTTGGATTTATCTTCTTATGTCCTTCTGAGACACATGAAGTACTTTTAATTTCCCTTTAATTTCTTCACTTTCTTTTGCCTTACTCTGCATATTGCGTAATTATTGTTGTCTATAATGTTTCTTTCTGCATGCCTATTCTGTTTGTGTGTTTGGATGGCTAATATTATGAGATAACTGTTTTAGCAACTTGCTTGTTGCCTAGAATGTTGACTCTCTAGTGCTGCAGGTACAATACTTGGTTTTGATAACGACAAAGGGGGAAGAGATATGAGTGTGTCCAAAAAAAAAAATTCTTAGTTCCTATGTATATTTACAATTCACCCCCCCTCTTGTAGTTGCTTAAATGTTCGTCCAAGTTGTAGCAGATAGGGGTAATGTTGATAAACATGTGGAGCAGCTAGTCACTCATGATAAGAGTGATCATTATCACCACATTGTTTCTGAAGCACCACCATCTTTAATACCAAATGAAGAGGCACCTAGCATGGCTTGAGAGCGTCCTATGAGGACAATTTTGGGAAACCCCCAAACATGTATGATTTTGAAGATATGGTGGCTTATGCACTGCAGGTTGCTAAGGAGGTGGATGTCTATGAGCGATCCACATATAGCGAAGCAGTTACATGTACAGGGTCCACCCATTTGCTGCAATGGGAGATGAGATGGAGTCACTTCACAAGAATGAGACTTGGGAGCTTGTGCCTAAGCCTCTAGGGAGAAAAATTGTTACTTTTAAATGGATTTTCAAGAAAAAGGAGGGGATAACATCTGCAGAGGGGGTCAAGTATAAGGCTCGACTGGTTGCAAGAGGGTTCACACAAAAGGAGGGTGTAGACTACAATGAGATTTTTTTGAAATATAGTCAAACATACTTCCATCAGGGTGCTACTAGCAATAGTTGCACATATTTTGAGCTTGAGCAGCTAGATGTGAAAATAGCTTTTCTACATGGAGAGTTGGAGGAGGAGATATACATGGCTTAACCAAATGGTTTCCAGGTTCCAGGAAAGGAAAACAATGTTTTTAAGTTGAAGAAGTCCTTATATGGGCTAAAGCAGTCTTCAAGGTGGTGGTACAAGAAGTTTGATAGCTATATGATGAAGCTAGGCTACAACAGGAGTTCATATAATTGGTGTGTGTATCACAACAAGCGGACAGATGGATCTTTAATCTACTTAGTGTTGTATGCAGATGATATGTTGATAGTTGCTAGGAACAAGTCGGATGTTCAGGAGTTAAAAGAGCTTCTTAGTGCTGAATTTGAAATGAAGGATTTGGGTGCAACTCGGAAAATTTTGGGTATGGAGATTTATAGGGAGATGGATCAGAAGAAGATTTTATTGTCACAGAAAGGCTACATTGAGAAGATATTGTCAAGGTTTGGCATGTCAACAACAAAACCTATAAATAATCCAAGTGCTTCCAATAGTCATTTGTCCATTGCGTTTGCACCTAAGTCTGCTGAGGAGAAAGAGTACATGAGTCGGGTTCCTTATGCTAGTGTAGTAGGGAGCTTGATGTATGCTATAGTTTGCACTAGGCCGGATCTTGCTCATGCAGTTAGTGTTGTAAGTAGGTTCATGGGTGACCCTAGTAAGGGGCTTTGGCAGGCACTCAAGAGGATCTTTCGGTATCTTAGAGTTACGTCAGATGTTTGTCTCATTTACGGAGGTGATATGACATGTTTAGTTGCAGGTTACTCTGATTCTGATTATGCTGGGGATGTTGATGGTGGGAGATCTATGACATGTTATGTGTTCACTCTTGGTGGCTCTCTTCTGAGTTAGAAAGCGACTTTGCAGCCTACAATAACTTTGTCTACTACTGAGGCGGAGTATATAGCCTTGACAGAAGCAGCTAAGGACGGAATCTGGTTAAAGGGGCTAGTCAGTGATTTGGGTCTACATCATGATCAAACGACAATTTATTGTGACAGCTTGAGTGCGATATGCTTGGCCAAAGATCAAGTTCAGCATGAGAGGACTAGGAATAATATATAGATGGCAGGTATCATTTTCTAAGAAGTGAGACAACAATTAAAGTGAAGAAGGTAGGTACATCTAATAATCCTACTGATATGTTCACCAAGCCGGTTTCACATAGTAAGTTTCAACATTGTTTGAACTTGCTCAATGTTCATGAATGTTAGTTGCCCTTATGGGGCAAATCTAGGGTCTTTAGGGACTAATTTAGTCTGGTTGTCTTTCGGGATAAATCTATTCGCATGGAGAATCTAGGTGTTGTGATCAATGCATCTGTTTTCTGGTTTATTGTTAGAGGATTCAAGTCAAGGTGGAGATTTTTAAGAATGTCTTGAATCTGTTCGATGAAATGCGGTCAAAATAGAGTTTCGCAGGGGTCGCCCGATCGGGCCCGAGATAAAATTGTCAGCAGTTTGGTTGAGCAAGGCGCGGATGGCGTCGGGGGTATTCGCCCGATCCGGGGCCTTATCGAACTACGACTGTGCGTGATCGTCCGATTGGGCCCACGTGCATTATGGGGTTTGGGAAAATACCGCCTAATCGGGCGGATGTTACCCGACCTGATCGCATGGTGGTGGGTTTTGACATGGAAATGCATTTTTAGACGCAGGATATAAATAGGTGTTGAACCTAATTGTTTTATGCCACAAATTAAGTCTAATTCACTCTATAATATGGTTTTCCTCATATATTAAAATATTCTCTCTCTCTGTCAAAGGACGTAGCCAAATTGGTGAACCACGCAAATCTGTTATGCGTTTTTTTTTGTTTCACATTCGGTTATTTATTTGTTTCTCACGTTTGTTAGAATAATACAATTAGTATTGTATCACTGAAAAAAGAAATAGGTCTGCCTTTGGCCTAGATCAATTTTAAAATTAAATGGAATCTCTATCGTTCTGCTTAAAGAATCCAATATGAAACTTCATACACCTTAAAGTTCATAGGACGAACAGAGATTTTTTGAGGCCCTTATACTCATTATGCCTAGCATTGAATAGGCTGGGTATTTACCCACTAGTGGGTCCGACGGCATAGGTCTCAACGCAGAGGACCTAGAACTGATCTGCGTCGTATGTGGATACGACGCAGATGTTTTAGCTATTTGCGTCGCACGTTGTATATGGTGCGACGCAAATTGGTGTTCCCAGCCCGTACAAACTACAGGATATAAGGGGATATAAGGGGAATTTGCGTCGCACATAGCACGGGGGGCGACACAAATCAGTCATCTGCGTCGCACCTTGCGCCATGTGGACGCAAATGACCTAATGTAAAAAATAAAAAAACGCAGTACCAAAGCATGAATGCTTTAGTAATGCATTCAAGGAAAAAGAAACGAGACAAAAATTAAAAGAACCAGATCTAACCAGTGAAACCAATGACGATAATTAAAAAACGAGATAATAATTAAACCAAATCTAACATACAACAAAAAACGAGATCTAACAGAAACGAAATGAAATTAAACAAAATAATAATAACCAGTGAACCTCAAGGGTACAAATTGTATTGCGTCGAATAAGAAACGAAAAAAATCTAACAAATATCAAAAATAAAAAATTAAGATCTAACATACAACAAAAAAACGAAATTAAAAAACTAAACCTAAAAAAAAAAGATCTAACAGACAGAAATTTCACTAAATATTTTTTTTTTTTTAAATACAAATCGCCGAAAAACCAGATCTCGTTCTTCAATCTCGTTCTTCAAATCGCCAAAAACCAGATCTAACAGAAAGAAATGTCGTTCTTCTTCAAATCTCGTTCTTCAAATATCGTTCTTCAGATTTAAAAAATAAACATAAATATGGCAAAACAAAGAAATTCAGAATAAAATTTAAACTAAAAATACCTGAGAATCGCGAAATGGAACGAACGAAATTCGCTGCTCTTCTTCGAACGTTAGATCTGAGAAAGGGTTGGTGTTTTTTCAATTTACATTTGTTGCTTATTACTTCAAATGTGATGTCGTTGTTGGTGTTTGAAGCGGCGGAGTTTAAACCTTGATGTGTTCGACGGAGATGGAGGGGTTTGAAGAGAAGAAAGAGAGGCGTTGAGAATTGAGAGGGAGGGAGAGGCGTGTGAGGGCTAGGGTTTCTGAAATAAAAAGTGTATAGTGGGCCTCGTAAAATAGAAAGGGTATAGTGGCCTTAATATGCGTCGCACATTGAATAGGTGCGTTGCAAATTGGGTATCTTGCAACGCACCTAAAAGACGTGCGACGAAAGATAGTTTGAAATTTTTTTTAATGTAGAGACGATTTGCGTCGCATGAGTCAGGGTATCCGACGCACATTTGGCTTTTGCAACGCATGTAAGGCATGTGCGACGCAAATGGGACATATCTGGTGCTTATGTAACCATGTTGTGCGTCGCAATCCTCTTTATGTGCGACGCAAATTACGTTATTACGTCGTTTTGCCTTTCATGGGACGCAAATAGGGTGCCGCAAATCGTCTTTTTTCTACTAGTGACCCTATCGATATCTCAAATCAATGATGGGTTCTATTTGGTAACTAAATGGACACTTAAGTAGGACCGAACTAGAACTAATTGTCAGGCTATTGTTCTCTTGTTTCCTCAAAGTCATAGAGTAAGACATAGATATATCAAAAATATGAATTCTTTTGATTGCATTATGGACTCCCCCGAAAACCATTGGGACAAGTATATAGTACAAAAGAAAATAAGGAATTGGAATTAGGATTGGTTCAAGGGGTGAGCTTTTCCATCTTTTTTAGCAAAGTCTAGGGTACAATTTCTACCCTCAAGCATTTGCTTGGGATTTAAGGGAGGTTGGGGTGTATGGTTGTAATAGAAATTTGTGTGGGGGCGCTGTGCGAGGACAACCCAAAAGATTTCTTTTTTTTTACAGCTAGAGGATTTCTTCTTACTTATTACAAAAATGGTAAAAAGTAAATAACATAAACATACAAAGGTCACTAGGCTATAACATGCTCGCTCCTTAGTGTACTTTGGATATATCATATAAAGACCAACGTATACCTCCTCTATTTTTTTAGTTGATCCATTTTCTTTAGACACGCTTGCCGATGCATTATTTTGAATCTTTATAGTTTTAATTATCAATAAGCATATATTACAAAAAGTTGATGTTTTAAAAATATACATTGAGATGAAATCTAACAAGATCCCACATGAAAATATTTTCCAAGTATAAATCACAAGACATAGTCAAAGTTGTGTATGGGAATAGTGTCATAATCCAAAACCGTTCATCTAAAAACGAAGGAAGTACATTTTAGTACAAAGTAATGATCAGGCACACCTTTATGTGGAACTTAATTGTCATTCATATGAAGAATGTATCATCAATTGAGCTTATGGTGCAAGAATCTGGTCCAAAACGATTGCTCGAACCCCTTCTAATGCGTCTAACCAATTCAGCAGCATAGGTGGCTAACCCTGACCCTGGTTGAGGTAGAAATATTTCCATTTCTTCGGGCATAGTCTGCTGACCTTGTGAGGTTTTTTGGGCTAACTCCTTTCGCCTTCTATACCTTTGCCATGCAGTTTGTATGTAGCAAGATGCCCATGTTCGCCATTGATGTGAATGAAAACGAAAGTTGTCCACTACTTTTTTACTATGTAGCATCCTGTACTGTGATGCAACGTATCCCAAGTCTTCTGGTGCAAGAGAAAGGGCTTCAACCTCAGAGTTGGCCTTTATTGTTCGGGTGGAAGATGGAAGGATAGCAGTTGAGTTCGGGTCAAGAACCCAAGACAGTAACTCTTCCCCGCAAAAACTACCAGGGCCTAGGCATGATGAGTTGAAAAACCCTGCTCGACCTCCACTCGTAGTGTAAGATTCAAGATCACCACGGATTATGAAGTACATTTTGGTGACGGGTTCACCCTCGCGCAATAGGATAGCTCCTTTGATGGATAGCACAGGCTTTAGCCTCTCACATATTGCATCTAGCATATTATCCTCCATCTGCTCAAATACTGGGACCTATACAAATGCGGTTGACGAAAACATCCTATATATGTCATCTCACAAATATAATCAAGATCCTCACGACTTGTTTGTTTAGCAATCATAGATGGTGGAAATGCTACTTCATTTTAACATAAACTTTGGAAATCAAGTCTCATGTCAATTATCATAGTATTACTAGCTAATTCGGTAATTCCCCCTAAAACATTCGCTCTTTATTTTCTGTAGATATGCATTACAATCTATTACCATTTCAAAAGATGGTATTGAGTGGTAAGGGAATTTTTTTTTTAAGAAAAACACATGTTTGGCATGGAGTTTCACTATCATGGATATTGACATGAGTTTACTACTACAAAATCACCTAAAATTCCTTATCGTTACCACCGTTGACTACCACCTACCAAACAGGTCATTGAGATACAAAAGTACAACTAGGTGTTTTTTGGGATACATACTTGTCGGAGTAGATTGAACCACACTACAAAATCACCTAAAATTCATTATCTTTACCATCGTTGACTACCACCTACCAAACAAGTTATTGAGATACAAAAGTACAACTAGGTGTGTTTTGGGGTACATACTTGTCGGAGTAGGTTGAACCACAGATGGCGATTGACTTTCCTTCTCAAATTGGGAGGGAAGTCTCTAACAAGAGAATCTTCAATGACACCACGAGCAGTTACCCACTTGTACTGATCATAATTACGAACTGATTGCCTCAACTCTGGTGAAAGCTGTCTGTGTTGCACCCATCGCTCTGTGTCAGCTCGCTTGATTCTCCACTCATCCAATCGTTGGGTGCCTGATTTTATGTAGTTCTATAAAGTAGGATTAGAGAAAGGAAATATCAACAGAATTACATCTAATACTACTTACTGAGGTACCGGCCTGCATGTTTGCTTCTACTAGATACTAGATAGAGACAGCAATATCATGCTGATCAAATGGCTAGTATACAGGACTTACTTGCACATTTCCAATGAGTGATGCAAAAAGGATTAAGCCTAGAACTGCAACGATGTTAGTAAATATATTTTCCAACACCTCACTGCTCGTCTCCAAATTATTCCCAATCGAACTGCAGCAAACAAAATAAGATAGAGTACCATTAGAAACCAAGGTCATGAAGCACAATATTTTTGAGCTCAAAATTAGCCATACTTATACTATAATGTTCACTTGGCAAATTTTTCAATTACTACCTTAATAGTAGCCAGTAGGCCGTTATATGTCTTACAACCTTGTAAAAAAATGTAAATTACTAGCTTGTAAAGAAAATTTATTGTTGTTTCCCTCAGTTTTTCTAATGCATTATTTGTGGGACCTAATCACCATAGTAAATTCATACATTATGACATCAATTTGGATAAAAGAATCATCCCAAGAATCTAGTGAAGTAACAATAATTGATTAAACATGTGAAGAAAAAGAGATTTGCAAGGTTTTTGTTTGAATAAGACTATAAATTACAAAATGACCAATTGAAAGGTAAATTTTTATTTTATTTTTTTTTATTCATTTGAGCCACAAAGTACAAAGAAGGAGAAGGGGGATTTGAACCTGTGACATATCGTTCAAAACACCTCAATCTTAACCACTAGGCCAAGACATCCTTGATTAATTGAAAGGTAAATTTAATTGTATATATATCTTGGCCACTAAAAACATTAAACCATTTTTTACATAGTTCCAAAAAATCTAGAAATAACACACCCTCATAATTACTCCCTCCGTCTTCAAATACTTGCTACATTATTGTAGAGTTTGTCTAGGCAACCAACCGTTTGAGTCTCTTAGGAGACTCAAACAGGGGTAATTTGGTCATTTTAAGCCTTGGAAATTTCACGCGCGTGTTGTTTAGTACCAATGCTAGGTTAGATTGGTACCATTGTCCGAAAATTTTGATACCAAAGTAAGGTTGCTTGGTACCAATCCTGATAACAATGTGATACCAATACCATGTTATAATGGTACCAATGTGTAACTTTTTGAGTATTTGAGTCTTTTTTGGACTCAAACAGTTGGTTACCAAGGTTTTCTCATTATTGTAGGTACAAATTTCATAAAATGAGAAAAGATGTAATGAAGACCATAACTTTATGAAAAAAGAACAAATATTTGGGAATTAGAGGCAGAATAAAGGCAAAAATAGAAAGGAATATTATTATTTTATGAGAGTTATGTTACCAAATAAGGAAATATAACAAGTAAAAGATGTATCATCTCAAAATATTACTTCTATTACCTCATGCTTTGTAACGCCCACCAGAAGCAGTATAGACACTTTCTTAAGAAAGGGGCTGATGTAGCTCCTACCTGCAATGCAAGTACATATATACCAAAGTGATAGAAATCATTGTTTGCATCGCAGATATTTGTGATATTTGTCAACCCCAACCACATGATTCTTTTGGGATCATTACTAGTGCTTTGGCAATCAAAGAATAGATAGTTGCAATTCGGATTTTCTTGATCGCACGTGCTTCTCCAGCAAGCTTCTTGCCTTTGTAATGACAGAAGGTAGTAGCATCCGCCAACCACCTTCGTAAAATCACAAAAAACTATAAGCTCTTCTAAATATAGTCTAACACGATGTGACAATAAGACCAAAACCGACACGAGGAGAAGAAAATTATCGCCAGTAACACGAAACTACATGACACGAACACGAAATCATACCAAACACAAGCCAATTTGATCACTTTGTCATATTATGTAATCATGCTACATTTGATATAATTTTTGACATATTTTGAGAACAATCTGAAATCAACATGAGACCAGGTACGAATCTAACCCATTTATTATTAGTTCTATGTTACATGCTGAAATCATGGAAATTTGTTCAACTATGCATTGAATTAATTAGTTGGCGCTAGGAATAACCTAGCACGGGGTCCAGGGATGAAACTCCCTAGTGGGGGTTAGGGGGCAACGTCCCCTAACTTTTCGGAATACGTTATTTAATATACCGGGGTTTAGACCCATCTGTTTAGGTTAATTAGTAGGATACTATATAAACATTATTATAAAACCACTGCCTTATTATTCTGTAATATCATATGTTCTCTCTCTCAACCTAATAAAATTTGTTAGTGAACCACGTTAATTCTTGTGTCTATTGTTCATTATTGTTTGTTTCGTTAATTGTATCTGTCAGACTGTCACAACAGTTACTCACATAATTCTGAACCATAGTCAGCGTGCACAAATTGATGACTTACATTGCTAACTAAATAGTAGAGCATCATATTGTAAACAGCTCCTGCCCCCGCTCTTTTTGGCATCGGCCCGCTAGCCTTAGATATCTTCCTTGAGAGCGTATACAAATGAACAAGCCTGAGAAGGAATTGTAATAAGATGCAGAAGCGAGGAGTTGTTTTCCCAAGAGAAGTCACTGATGATTCAACTTTAGGTATTGCTCTCCATATAATAACCTGCAATATTAATTACACATCAGACATCAGCTAGAAACTAAACAGAACTTCAGAAAGCTACTAACAAATACTATAGTTTGCCATTTAGTCTCTTTCATGCATATTGTTACCTGTGGAACAGGCAGAAGTGCGATAACATCAATCCAGAAATCTTTACGAAGATACCTTAAGCCAATCTTCCAGGGATCAATAACAAGTTCCCCTCTTCCTAGAACACGCGAAGAAGACGCCACATAAGCTGTTCTAAACTTGATGACAATACTGATTAGATAGAAAACATCGAGCACAGATCTTATAACAGTCAGAATCAAATCGAACTTTGTATCAGAAGCCTCAACACATAGCTCAGGGGTAGTGTAAGGGGAGAACAAGAAGAGGGGATCAACCAATATTGACAATAAACATGCTACTAAGAATATATTGTTCCAGCTGCTAGCTGCTGCTGACTGTGGATCCACTATTTTTCTTCTGATGTTTACATAGTCTTCTGAGAAAACTCTGGATATAATCTTTGGTTGACAACACCTCATATTTGCATTCTCCTTATCATATTCTTTAATTTTCGCCAGGTTTTCAAGGTCATGCTCATCTTGGACCCTAACATATACTATAATCATTAGAGTTCATGTTTTCAGGTAACCATATAAGATTTTGGGGGAAAAACTAAATTAGAAACACTGAAAATTAACTCAACTTTCGTACCTAAGATGCCGCTTCCTGTGAAACATTCGAGCTGGTTGGCAGATAAAAGTCTTCGCGTTGTGGTTTTTTTTTTTTTTTTTTTTTGAAAAGGTGTGGTTCTAGTTTTCTAAGATCTCAACTATGTTGTGACAAGGAAATCACTTTGTACCGCGATTAATCAAACATTGATTTGCAGAACATCCAGTAAAAATTTATGCAGTATTCTACTTGGTTGTGGAATTGGTTATAGCAGAGAATGTTTTCACCTGCCTAGTACACAAGTCACAAAATAAAACCCTGTTAACATCTATATATTATTTGTGTATCTTCAATCATTTTAAGAGTGTTTGATTTGATAGAAATCATTTTCGAGGAAAAGTAGTTTCCCCATTTTCGTTTGTTTGGCTTGTAAGGATTTGAAGATAGTTTTTCACATGGTACAAGATAGTTTTCCCAACGGTGGTTTACATTCTACATTGTCCTCCATATTCTTGGACCTGTTTGACAAATATAGTTTAGAGTTTAGCTTTTAGAGTTTAGAGTTTTACCTTTTTGTTTAGCAGATTTGACAAACTTTTCACATAAATGTGTTCAGTAAAACTTAGCTGATTGCTAAAAACTGATTACCGTTTGTTTGTATAAAATGATATTTATGGATATATTAACCGATATGTTAATATTATACTTATGGGCAATAAAGTCTTTTACATTCTTTCACCTAACCCTCTTAAAAAAGCTCCAAAGAGTAGCTTTTCATTTCGAGAATTTTCACCCAAAACTCTCTCTTAAAACTCTCTTTAGCAAAGGTAAAAAAAACTCTAAAAGTGGTCCAAAACTCTCTTTTTGCCCAAAACTCTAATTGTTAAGCACTCCCTTTATCTTTTTCTTTCATTCCATACATCTATCATCTCCCTTCGCTTTCATTCTAAGCTTTTCTCTCCAACTTTTTGTGTAAGAAACAAACGAAGGAAAACCAATCTATAATTATGTTAGAAGTAAAGATGGAAAACAGAAAAAAATATGAGGAGCCTATTGGGTGGTCGTTGTTTGTGCTCGATCGGATGGGGTTCGCCCAACCGGGCAACCCCTGTGAGGCTTTTTGATTTTCTTCTGGGGCCCGATCGGGCGAAGACCCAGAGATGTTATTCTCCGGGTTTTAATTATTT
This sequence comes from Beta vulgaris subsp. vulgaris, assembly GCF_026745355.1. Taxonomy (NCBI): domain Eukaryota; kingdom Viridiplantae; phylum Streptophyta; class Magnoliopsida; order Caryophyllales; family Amaranthaceae; genus Beta; species Beta vulgaris. The sequence continues at coordinate 11,091,715 of NC_079210.1, forward strand.
CCTTGGATGCTTTGTGTAACCCCCTTTTTAATTACGTTATTAAGGATGGTTATCATCCTCATCACGATGGTAATTTATGTTATTCCATTATTTCTCTTGATGATGGGAGTTTTAAGTCTTCATCTTCATGAGTTTGAGTGGATTAATTTTATCATTGAATTCCATGGAGTCCTTTGATTGTTTTTAGGATGTTACTTCTTTTTCTTCTCTACTCCTATAAATATGGTTCATTTTATTATTATTTTTATATGTATATATCTTTTCACCCTCTCTCTTCTTCTTTTCTTCATCTCTTTTGGACATAAATTCTAGTGACTCCATCTCACATCCAAGAGTGTCATTGTGTGTTGAGAGTTGTGTGAACCTTAGGAAACGAATTGGTGAGTACGATTGTGCACTCCGGTTGCTTCGAAACTCGTTTTCAAGGCTGTGGTTTGTTTACCAGGGCATAACAAGTTCTTGTTATTTGTTCTTATCTTGTTCTTCATTCTAGCTTTAAAAACCTTTAAATAAAACAAATTATGCTTTCGTAAAAGCTTTTTCCACTGAAAATTTAGACTGAACTACAGAAGAATGAGATGTTCTAGACCAAAAAGCACTAAAAGGACCTCATACCCTTCAACGCTAAAGCTATCTAAGAAAAACCAAGGATTGCATGTAATGCATAAGTAACAGATAAGTTAACTCCACTTATCATTAATTCACCCATATCACAATATAGAAAAGTTGGGATTACTATTTGATCTTAAAATCTCTTGTGTTAGCTAGTGATGCACACAAGAAATTTAGAATGACCATCATCTTGTACTCTGATTAAATATTAAAATAAAAGAATAAAAATGTTGCAGAAAATGCCAAAATAATTTAAAGATCTTAAAACTGATAGTAAATTGAATAATAAACTAATTAAGTCTGAAATACTTTTCAAAGTATAAAGGAAAAAGAGATTGATTGAAATGGATTGACCTGTTTTATTTGCCAAAGACTGCAATATGTCTTTGAGAGGCCTGACAAGATCATCGGATCAGCATGCTTAACCAATAGCACCATAAACTAACTATTTGCTCCTTGGAATTTGAATATTATGCCTCTTCGAAAGGTAGCCTTTTTTTTCTATCCCAAAAAAAAAATAATGAGCAATTAATTTTTCAACATAAGCTCACAATAAAAATATACTTTCTCCAATATTTTTTTATTTGCAACACTTTTCTAAAAGGATATAAAAATTACTTGCAACATTTTTTATTTTTGTTTTTCCTTTCTTTCTATCTCTTTCCAATCACGTAAGGCTCTTTTTTTTATTTCTCTATATCTCTCTTCTACCCAAATTTTACATTGGAATTGATAAAAAAAATATATTATAATTAAAGAAACGGAAAAAGTAGATAAAAGAAATGGGTATTGCATTGGACCAACTGAAACACAAAAGAACCATATACAATCTTAGGACAAAAAATTTTATGCTATCTGACATAATCAGAACGGCAGAACCAGTGACTACTGGTGAAATTGCTTTTGTTTTTCTTCTCCTTTAATTTGTTATTTTATAGTAACAGCCATACCTAACCCTGCAAAACCGGTCTGGTTGACTTGTGCGAGGTTATGGTCCGAACGTCCGGTAGAGAAATTCGTTATACTAATCAAATACTGGATACTTCATTTTTTTCTATACGTACTGGGTACTTCATTTTTTTTCTCTATATATAGTGAGTACTCAATTTATTTTAATATATGAGAATTAAGGTTGACTTAGTAGTTGTGCGGCCATCTTTACATTATTGTGATCTCCAGAGCTTGCTGTAGTTTTACTGTGGATTTTTACTTTTTATTCTTTTGAATATGTTTTTACAACTTGCTTGATTCTTCAGATTTCAAATTTTACGTAGTATGTTGAAGACATAGCCGACTATTAGGGGGAGCAACCGCAAACCTGAGGGTCCCTTTTTGATGGGCCCCATCTTTTTTAGAAATTCTGAAAAATAAATTATTAAAAAAAGTATTTGAAGGTTGTGTTTTTCTAGTTAAACTCCTTCCATCTTCAACTTTTTCTCCCTTTATTTGGTTCTCAACTAGTTATTAGGCCCTGGCTATGCCTTGGGTAAGAAAAAAATTTATTTATTAATATAATACTTTATGATAATAACACTAAATATAATTTAGCCTAGTGGTTAGAACTTTAGTATATGTACTTGAGGTCTTGAGATCAAACCCTATACTATGCAATTTCTTAGTTTTTTTTAGTGTACATGGATTACATGAACTAAAACTCCCTAGGGAAAGCGTCACGTGGCACAGTTTCTTGTTTTCGCACACCTTTTAATATATTAGTATAGATTTTTTAATAGCTATGGTTAATAATCTTAATCATTTTTTCCTATTTGTTCTTCTTAGTTAAACCAACAACCATGCCAATAATTTATATCTTGCCATTTCCCTTTTCTGACAATTTAAATTAGTTTCCAACAATATATATTAGGGGCAAGAATTCGAATAATTCAAGCGCAAATTTCGATAAATATGTCTCTACAGTTTAGAATCTGGCTTTTAGTTTTTGCTCTGGACTCCGAAAATGTCTTAGACAGGCACTGGTTGAAAGGTTAGAAATTTCATGTTTTTTAGCATTATATTACTTGATTTGCCATACTCACTCCCACTCATTTTAAAACCGACTTATATATCCATTAATTGTGTGCTTGTTGCAACTCAAGTACTCTTTTTCGCACAACTTATTACCTACTTATTATTACTTGTCATTTCCTAATTGCTGGACAAAGGTATAGTTTAGATGTCTGAGGCGTGGGATACATGGCAAAAGTTGTCACCTTGTTATACATATTCTAAGTTTCTAACTCACCTCAACGCTTTATGAGTTGCATTAGCTGAAGTATTCCCTTCAGGATGCTAGCTAGTTAAATCATATTTAGAGGCGGCTAAATTTGAGTAGGACAGTTCAGCAACCTACCAGCACTATTTTACATACCAACTACATAGGATATATATACGTGAACATTCGATCGAGATACGAAAGAAGAGCATAAACAAATGATTAGGTTAAACACATTACATATATATACCAGATAGATTATTGATCACAGTACAAAAAGTAATAAATTATGCACCGCTGTGGTGTATACTCTGTATAGTATATGACTATCAAATGACTCATATTTCTTTATGTAAGATGAAGTCTCTTGCAAGCAAGAGGAAAATTGGGGAACTTTCTTTACAAGGAATGAGACTCGATCCCATAATCTCTGAGATCCAATGTGATACCAATACTACTAGACTATCACCTGTTGCTCTTTACCGCTAGGTTAAGTCTTGCTTAGTACCAAATGACTCATATGTGAGACATATTGTTTTGCTATTTAGTACTTAAAGACATGAAATCTAGAAGAAGATAATAATAAAAGCAATTGGTTGGTATATCAAAGAAATTTAAAATTAAAGAAAAGAAAAAAAGATTATCTAGCTATCTCAACCTCATATAGAAGTATGGCATACTACTTTGAACATACATAAACTAGCCTTCTATGCAAATGATGCGTGTGTAGATTATTTTGGCGATTATTCTTAAATTTCATCTAAATGTATTTTTGGAGGATGTAAGTTATAATCATCATTAACTAGGTTTTTGACTCGGGCAAAATGCAAATTTTTTTTGTTTATTTATAAATTTTATGGTTTTATAATGATTCTCCCAAAATCATGGTGTGAATATTAGATCGTAATTTAAACTTTTTATAATCATATCGTTTATTAGAAATATTTTAAAGCTGACTTATAACCCGTGCATTCAATGACTGATGTAGTTAATATTATGGTGCGACGTTGACTGAAAAAGTTTTTGATCTACCCATTGCTTCACTTTGAGGATCAATTAAAATCACAATTCGCTCCATTATTGGGATTCAATCATGCAACCACTTCTTCTCCCACTTTCTGCAATCCCTACTTTCCACAGTCTCTCTCACCCTCACTCTTTTGTTGTCTTGAGATCCCGTGATATTTATCACAAATTAAAATTTCAAAACCTTATGATGGTAACTCTTGATATGGCTAACTCAACCCGTGCAAATTACAAACCAAAAATGGAGATTTAAGCAGAGCTAAAAATTGCTATATTTAATTGAACCTTTCTCCTGAATTTCGGCAATATCATATTTAAATAAAATGGAGATATATTCGAAAAATTGCTACATTCAATCAATTGAATCTTCTGTTATTAAATAAAAGAGTTCCCGTTCAATACCAAATTTATTTGAAAAAATAAAGTTATCCAATAAGTTTGACCACAGGTTCATCGAACACGCTTGATATTTTCGAAATTGGAGAGAAAATGAATTTGATTGTGTTTTTTATACATTGACGTTGGATGTGTGAGATTCAGATGTTATCTACATGAGATTATTATATGAAGATGATGATTCACTTTCTAGATGTTTGAATTGAGATGGAAAAAGATAGAATTTTTATGGCAGTGAATTGAGAGTTCTAAGCAAGGGTTTGTTACATTTTGGAACTTTTTTAGCAAACTTAGATTTTGTTAAGTTTATATTGGGCTTCTAAATAGAAGTAAGATTCTATGCACCTCTCTTAGAATTTAAAGCTTGTAAGTTTCATACTATTGGACCCATTTTATTTATTTATTTTGAAAAGTAAAATATAGAAAAAATTGTATTGTATAATTATTTATTACATGCGCAGTTCACCCTTTTTTTCATTTTTATTGTGAGTTTGTGATTAGCTCACTGACCCATGTCAATAATACTTGTTACAAATGAACGGTAATATACAGAAATGAAAATCAATTTATATGTGAAAATATATTATATGACGTTTTATCTTTTCTTTGAGATGAACACCTAGAAATTATAAGCTCTCAAATTTCATATGTATGGTAATATATTTTTTTTAGTTGTGATTTGGTTGTTGTGAATAAACAGAACAATATATATGACTTATAAATTTTACAAAGATACAACTACGCTAAAATTATGGACAATAAATTTCACATAAGTTTTATATGTAATTTTAATCTTTAACCTTACATAGAGATGTCATACAGTTAACAGTTAAGATAGCATATTCCTAGTGGACTTTAAATATCGCGATGTGGTATTTTGTATAATAAAAGGGGTCCCATTGTTATTATACTAAACTTTAAGACATTTCATGCTTGTTGTTACAATTAGGCTTCCCTCCTTTAAGTTTTACAAACCTGATGAGCCAAATAAAAGTTAACTTTTGTTACTTTATTATATTTCCTTATCTATTTGTATACTGGCTAATCCTTTTTTAGTTGATAGTTTAATATCAGGTGTTAGTACATAAGATGTTTATACTTTTGTGCAAGTGTTAGTACATAAGATGTTTATTCTTTTGTGCAAGCTAAGTGTTAGTACATAAGATGTTTATTCTTTTATGCAAGCTAAGTGTTAATACATAAGATGTTTTTTTTTTTTGTGTTATACATGAGGTGCTAATATCAATCATTATTGATTTTATCGTGGATCGCGTTTTGTATTGCTAATTAAATTGTAACTCACTAATAATTATCATCTTTTTATGGGATACACCGTAGTCTTCGTAATATGACGGCCCACGATCTTATACTTTGCAACGATCTTATAATTTAGATGGTATGGATATGTGGTCAATGATCTTATAGTTTGAACTTTTTTAATAAAAACTTATAATACAACTTATTGTATGATTAATACGTCCATTGGTAAACTTTAAGTTTAATATCATAATTTGTTAAGACTTTTTTTTTGGGGTTTAAGAAGAGAGTACATAATGTTCATTTAAATAGTTGTAATACCTTAAGTAGTGCCTAAAATATCAACTTCTTGCTATAAATTTATTTCTTAATTAATGTCAAAATATATGATTAGTACCTAAAATACCAAATTAGGGGATATGAATTTTTTATTAGTTCCTAAATACCGTATTTAGGGGATATGATTTTTTTTAATAAGTGCCTAAAATATCGGATTTAGGAGATATATTCTTTTGGCACTTTTATGATGCATAAGTAATTACTAATTAATAGTAATCAATTCCTAAAATTTAGTTGATTTACATTCCATAACAGAAAATTTTCCTAAATAGCTTTCCAATTATATGCCTAAAAAAAAAGTAATGCATAACTGAAATATTTAGAGACAAATACACGTGGCAAAAAATTTTAAAAGATTTTACAAAGGATTGACACATCAGCCATTCAATTTGCTCTTGACACATAAGCAAATTCTTATTGTTTTATAGTATTATATAGATTCTAGCTCATTAATAAATTATCATGTTTTATAAATACAAAATATAAAAGTTACTTGATGCAGAAGTTGTTTCAATAGGAAAGTAAAGAAAGAAGATTGTATTTAGTGTTCAGAAACTGTGATGCGGATTTAGATGTAAAGTTCTATTGTCAAATAAAATTTGTGAAAGATTTTTCTTTTGTTTGATTGATTATTTTGTTCTTTATGTCAAGATTTCTTTGAAGGTTCTTATGTCAAGTTGTTTTTTCATTACTTAATTTGTGAGAAATTTTTCGCAACTTCTATGTTTGATTGCATATTAGTAAGCAATAAATTAAAAAAGATCGCACATGATAGGATGCAATGACATTGAATTGACATAATTCACCTTGTCATTTATTAGTAATGAATATACATAGAGGTTATATTATTAGAGATGAGCTTATTTTTTAATAATCATTACATATTTCTCCTAAAAAGTAAAATGATAAGATTATCTATTATATGGCACAAATGAGAACTACGATTCCCAAGAAAATAAAAGGACAAATTATACTAACTAACAAACACGACAATTATTGACCCCCTGTAAATTAAAAAAAATAAGACTATCCTCTTTGTATTCTCGGTTTATCTTTGACTTGTTAATGAATGTTGGTATTAGTGTTGCATTCAAACGTTTAGGTAGAATTAAAAATTTATTTATGTCTTTGGTTTGGTAATTTATTTGAAAACTGCTTTAGGTATGTTGATTTATTCTTCAATCATAAACTTTTCCTTTCACTACACATATTTTTATGACAGTTTATTTCAGCAACTTTGAACTTCCTTTGATAGGCATATTATAAATTAGAAAGGGCTGTGATTGAGGAAAATTTTAATTGTTTAAAAAAGTGTTAAAAATACTTTTCAAAGGAAGGACGTCATAGCGCCCCCTTGGCTTGTATTATAATAATAATAATAATAATAATAATAATAATAATAATAATAATAATAATAATAATAATAATAATAATAATAATAATAATTGTTGTTGTTGTTGTTGTTGTTGTAGCCTGGAAATTAGTGGCTCTCCAAGGGACACATGGATCCATCAGGAGCGTCCACATGTCTCCTATCTACCAGGGAAGTACATGGAAAAAAGGATGGATGAAGTACTAATCTCCACTAAGGGAAAGTACCAGCCCATCTTCTTGGCCTGACATAATATATTGGCCCAAATCTCAAAAAACAGCTACATATGACTGGTTGACGTGTACTTCACAATAATTGTCCGCCACATGTCATGCTTTAATTGCCTAGCCAATCAGGTGCTCTTAAATTAGGGTGACCTCAAATTACAGCAATTAGACCCCAAGCACTATAAATAGTCCTTGAAATCAGGAGAAAGGGACCTTTTTTAGCAGTGTGTACTATTACTCTCTGAAACTCTATCTGACTTTCTCTCTCTATCTCTACTTTTCCTTATTACTACTGATACCTTACTTAAGCTTTGGAGGGGGACCTACCACTTAAACCTCCAGGGTGGGTCCCTTTTTTGCAGGTTCGGGAACAAAGCTCTGACACGGAATCATCTGACTAGGACATCGTTGCACAAGTCTCCAATGAATAACCTGTTGAGAGATAACAATATATTTACTAGTCAAGCACTACGTCACAACAACAACAACAACAACAACAACCATCATAATAATAATAATAATAATAATAATAATAATAATAATAATAATAATAATAACAATAATAACAACAATAATAATAATAACAATAATAATAGTAACAATAATAATAATAGTAATAATAATAGTAATAATAATAGTAATAATAATAATAATAATAATAATAATAATAATAATAATAATAATAATATATACAACTTAAGTGAATAGAGGTGAACTGAACTAAAATTAATTGTCTGAATTGAACTAGATTGAATTATCTAAACAGAAGTAAACTGAATTTGTCTAGATAGAGCTGAACTTAATTTGTCTTAACCAAACTATTGAATTTCAATTAATTCAGTCAAAAAGAACATAGACTAATACTCATTAGGAACACTTTTTGAGATGGGATTTGATGCGATGCAAAAACTATGGCTTCTCATTTATGGATTTTTATGACAACATCCGCAATACTAAAAAAATATTACACCCAATACTAAAAAAATATTACACCCAGAATGAGTAGCATGTTTGTAAGGTCCATAGAGATCTACATGAATCATTCAAATCTATTTGTTTTGTGGAGTCAAGTTTAGTATAGAGAGTCTGATATTTTATTATGTTATTATGTATTCATGATTTAATGTTTATTAGTATCATGTTAGGTTATGTGATTTATTTATCATGTAAGTACTCAATTTTGCTTGTTACGTGCTTTTATGTGTGTCAATCATGATTGTGCCTTATTGATCCTGTGATGACCCTATTTGGTGAGCAGTCCTTCCAGATCAATAAAGCATCGACCATTCCAGGTTTGAAGATGACGCATCCATTGGGATTTTGGAAAACATTATGGAGAGCTTATGTGTTAGCCTCTATTAATACTATTTATACTTTTGGTTGTATTATGTTTCATTACTCTAACTTTTTATGTTTGGTTTTAACTTTGGTTTGAATTTGGAGTTGATTATATAGTTGACTTGGTTTAAGAACGTTGTGGCTCTTAGACATTAAAATATCATTTAATTTAATTGATATTTTAAAGTACTTTATTCATTTTTCGCTACAAAATTCTGATTAAGCCGATACGTTTGCAATAATATTTTGGTGATTCTCTATGTCTTGTTGGAGAAAGGTGTTTTATGAAATAGAGAATTGTCGAGGTGTTACAAAGTGGTATCTTGGAGCTTAGGTATTTATTGGCCTTTCATGCCAATCAAATTTTTATTAGGCAACTAGTTATTTAAAAAGAATTTTCAAAGAAAACAAGCTACTACTTACTCACTATTCTTAAATCACTTTTGATGAATTCCAAAGAGAGCTAGTGACTTGCCATTACTGCCAAAAGAAGGGGCATACAAAATTTGAGTGTTTCACCAAGCAGAAGAGAAAACAGAATAGTAATGGAAATGTTACTCAAGGAAGGTCTGGGTATAATCAAGCGAACAACCAAGGGTCGAAGCCTAACTATAGGATTGCATAATGGTTAAGGAAACTAGGGAGAGCCTACTAATGAGAACAACAACTACTACTAGAGCAAAAGATATTTTTCTCAGGTTTAGCTGGTATTATAAGAGATTTATGAAACATTTCTCGAAGATAGCAAGGCCGATGCATAATTTGATGACGAAAGAGTCGAAGTTTGAGTGGAATGAGAAGTGCGAGGAAGCCTTTCAGACTTTGAAGGAGCGTTTAACTTCCCCGCCTGTTTTAACCGTGCCTGATGGAAAAGAAGGATTCGAGGTGTATAGTGACACTTCGAAAAATGGATTGGGGTGTGTTCTGCAGCAAGATGGGAAGGTGATCGCGTATGCGTCACGTCAGTTGAAGCCGTATGATCGAGTTATCTTACCCATGACTAGAGCTCGCTGCTATTGTGTCTGCATTGAAGATTTGGAGACATTATTTGTATCGAGCACCTTGCAAGATCTTTACTGATCACAAGAGTTTGAAGTATATTTTCATCCAGAAGGATCTCAATATGAGACAGAGAAAATGGTTGGAATTGATTAAGGACTATGACCTAGATATTCGGTACCATGAGGAGAAGGAAAATGTAGTCACTGATGCTTTGAGTAGAAAGTCGAGTCATAGCGTGAATGCGTTGGTAGTTCCTGATGAGTTGTACCCATAATTTTATGAATTTTATAAATATATTTAAAGTATATTTTTAAGTACTTTTAATATTTAAATAATTAACTTCTTGAGTTTTGATTATATTAAATAGTGAAAGTATTTAAATTAATTTTTTAATATGGACTTTGAGAGTCAGCAATGAATTTAAATAAGTTTGAGTAGGAGTACAAATGAATTTAATATTGGGTTATAGGAGCCCAAATTTTTGTAGACTTTTCATACTATCATCCTTCAATAAACTAACCAAGCAAACCCTATTGGACTCTAATGGGAACCTATAAATACATTACTCCCTCACAAATTTTGCACCTCATCAAACTTAAAAGACAAAGCCCTAATTCTCTCTCCTCTCTCTATTCCCTCACTCGGCACTCTCTCTCTCTCCTCACCCGATTTTCTTTCCCTCTCTCTTTCGTTCTTCTCGACTGCCACCAGCTACCGCCTGCCGCTGCTTGCCCAGACGTCCCTCCCCCTCGGCGCATTTGTTCCTCTCTCTCTTCTTTTGTTTTATTTTTTCTCTTTTTCCTCTATATTATTTTAATAATTAGTTTTGATGTTTTAAATATTGTCTTAGTGGTTTAATAATTAAAGTTTGTGACTTTATTGTTTTAATAAATAAATTTCGAATTTTAGTAATTCTTAATTATAGTTATGAATTTCAAATTATATGATTTATATTTAAAGAGGATTTTAAATATTAAAGTAAGGATTTTTAGGATTTTAAATGACTATTTTGGTAGTTTATATTAAGGGATATTAAAGGTTTAAGTTTTAGTGTTTATAAGAGTTTTAAATATTTTTTAAGAGAGTCTAAAGTACTTTAAAGTTGATGTAATTTTATTAGAGTATTAATACTTGAATGTTTTGATAATATGTAGGCGGAGACTTTACTTTGAGTGACTTCTAAAAAGTTTAAATGGCCTCCCGTATTGTTTCTGTAACACCCCGTAATTTTCACCCTTTATTTTTGGTGTTTGTTTATATTAAAATGATAATATTTTTCCGTAAAAATAAATAATTTATTATTTAAATTATTTTGGAACATGTTGTGAAAATGTGTATATATTTTTATATGTTATGATATATTTATGTATATTTGTTTTTAAAGGTTAGTTATTTATTTTAAAAGTTATATTAGTTTCGTTATTTATTTAGCGTTTAGGATGCGGTGTTGTCGCGTAGTGTTTTTGTATCATTGATGGACTGACTTGGGTGATGAAATGTTGCATCACGTGTGGCATGTTATGCTAGCCGAAAATCAGCAATTATGTTGTGAAGGATGAAGAGTTTTGGTACTCATTAAGCTAACCTTTGAATCTCTTGTAACCCCCCCCCCCTCTCATTTAATCCCTCATTAACCCACCTTAATGCACCCTTAAACCTTTTCTTAATGAGGTGAATAATTTCATTCTTTTACTGCACTCTAACCCCCTCCATAATGCTGGAAATTCGTGCATAACAACTCCTCTTCTTCACTCTTCCGCATTTTTGGCTATTTTCTGTCCCCTTATCTTGTTTGCATCATATATCCTTCGTCTCTTATCGGAATTGGACGTGTGAGTAGTCAAAATTCATATACTCGGAAAGATCTTGCTAATGGCGTAATTTATTTTTGAAGAAAGTGAAAGACGCATCTGCAGTTTCCATTTCAAACAGACGACTCATCCGGTTTTCTTGGATTTTTTGGGAGCAATGTTATTCTCTTCTTTCTTTGCCATTCTAGTATTATTTTTCACCAAAAATCCAGGTAAGTAGCATCTTTTCTAGCACATTAGGATTAGAGTAGTGATTTTGGTATTGTTAGGATTTATGTTAGTAGGCTAGAAATCATGTTATTAGGCTTAGGAATATTTTAGGATGTTATTAGAATTGTTTTTATTGTTATTTTTATTCATGTTAGTATCATGTTAGGATTGTATAAATGTTATTCTTCATGCCTATTGTTACGCTTGTGATGTTATATGTGTCTTTATCATGAAAGTATTAGGAATTTGTGAAAAAATAGTAACATGATGTTAGGGTTATATTTAAGCATGTTTATTGTATGTTGATTAAGGTTGGATGTGGTTTTGGATGAATTTCGGTGGTTTTAGTGATATGAAATTTATTTATTTTTGAGCTATGATTCACGTATTTTGTGATTAATCATGTTAGAATAGTAAATATAAGGATATAATTAAATATAACACATAAATAAATAAAGGGTTTTTTTCACCAGGCACCCCTGTGGTTTTTCCCTCCTTTTTTTAATGCACCAGGTACCCTTACTTTGGGGGTAAAATGTACGAAATGCCCTTAATGACTAATGGTGTCAAGCTTCTATTAGTCATTAGGGTTAATAAACCCTCTAATCCTAATTAAATCCTAATTAACTAACTAAACCCTAACCTCTAACCCTACCCTACCCCCATAACTTCAAACCCTAACCCTACCACCACCACACTTTGACCACTCAACCACCACCACCACCACCACCACCACCACCACCACCACCACCACCTCCTCCTATTCTCCTCCCTCCCTCACCCCCTCCAGCAGCCCTCCCCCGTCGATTTCCCCAACCCACCCCAACCACCACCCCCTATAGCAGCCCCCCTCCCCTGGCAGTAGCCCCCTTGTCAATTTTCTCAAAACCCCACCACCTCACCTCCTCTCACACTCCCGTCGCACCAGACCTTCACCACTGCGCCGCTCATCAACATTAGGACACCAGACCATCCACCACCTCACCTCCTCTCACCCTCCCCAATCGATTTTTGAAATCATTTTCGAAAATTATTTTCAAAATCCATGAAATCAGTTTTTGAAATCCACGAAGGAGGAAAGAGAGATTAAGAATAGCAGCAAAGGGAAAGGGAATTCAACGGGGCTAGGGTTACAGAGGGAGGAATTCGACAGGGCTGGGGGTGGGAGGGGGAATTCGACGGGGTGGTGGGGGAGGGGTGGGAGGCTGCGTGGGTGAGGGAGGGTGGGGGAAGGTGGTGGTTGGGTGGTTAAGGTTGGGGTTAGGTGTTGGGTGGTTAAGGTTGGGGTTAGGTGTTATGGTGTTACGATTAGGGCTTAAGGGTTGGGGTTAGAGAGTTAATTACAATTATAAGGTTAATTAGGGTTAATGACTAACGGAACCTTAACACCGTTAGTCATTAAGGGCATTTCGTGAATTTTATTGAAATAGTAAGGGTACCTGGTACATTAAAAAAAGGAGGGGTACCCCATGAATTTTGAAAAACCACAGGGGTATCTGGTGAAAAACCCCATATATAAATTAACGCGCGAAATTTTGTATAGAAATTACGGGGTGTTACAGATACGTTATCACACGGGCGACAGTACTTTGGTGATTCTCTATGTTTTGTGTGAAAAAAGGTATTTTATAAAATAGAAAATTATCCAGATGTTACAAACCCCCCCTTCCCCACAGTCGAGTCTCCCCTCCCTTTTCGATGAAGTTACGTCGCCCACCATAAGGTTTCTTCATCAATCGAGTGACTTATAGCTTCATCAATCGCGTGCCCTATAGCTTCCTCTCCCCAATCTTTATAGTTTATCAAAGTATGTAGGTTTAGTTCCCCCTCTCCGTTCCCCTGATTTCGGTGTTATAAGTTTTAGGTTTAGGTTTCCCTTCCCCAATCCCCAGTTCAAATTCGAAGTGGTTAGTTTCTAGATTCCCCTTCCCTATTCCCCTACTCTATTATTGAGGTTTAGAGTTTAGTATCCCCTTCCCCATTTCCCGCTAGTGTTAGTTGTTGTATGTTCAGCTGGCTCACTAAGGAAGCAATAATTGGTACGTTAAAGTGGCATATAGTTTTGGAAGGTCGTGTGGTGTTGTTGACGGCGTGGTATTATGTCTCGGGTGTTTGCTTGTTTCGTTTGTCTTGTTTATGCTCTTTGTTTAAGCTTTAGTTTAGGTTTATTCAGATCCATTTATGTAACTATAAGGGTTCAAGCATTGAGCAAGATGAGAGGAAGTTTTCACTTTAATCTTGTTGGGGTCGATCTTCTTGGTTAGATATTGCAATACTGGATCTTCGGATCCGCAGTTTGGGTGAGTTATTTCACTATAATTCGCGCAGGTTCATGTGATGATTCTCGAAGCCATCACACTCAAACAATGCATCTTGTAGTAGGCACCCCAATTTAATTTGGGGTAAGTTTCGACCTCCATGCACTTTGAGTTTAAGTCTCGCGAGACTAAACTATGGTTATCCTAGAAGCAGGGTCAAAAGTCACAAAATGACGTGACTTCTTTGTTACTTCAATCAATAGAATCCCATGAAGATGTTTTTGTTCAAGACCTTGGGATTTAGCGTCTAGTAGACATTGGGGTCTACTAGATGAGTTACTGCAATATATTTCTGGAGATCATCTAGGTGTCGTTTTTTAACAGGTTTCCTCTCACATAAGCTCTTCTTCAATAAGACAAATAACTAATCCCACATACCATCGCTCGAGCTAAGCCTAACTTGATATGGACATGAAATAGTTTGTTTATTTTCCATGGAGTATGTAAGAGCAATGAAGTTACTTTAGTTTATGTGTTTGCATTGTTTTGTTTTTGGTTATATTAGCGTTAGACTGTTAGTTAGTGCAAATTTTCCCGATGTAACAAAAAAAGGAAAAGGTAACCTACTTTGTTTAGCCTTAGGACAAACTTGAGAAATGTTATCTAAACAAGCATGAGAAACATGAAGAAAGGATATAACATGCTGCTTGAGTTTATTTAAAGGCAAATGACCTAATCTTGAGTGTCAAAGCTTAGCTATATTACTAACAAAAGAAGCAACAGCAGCAGATAAAGAATAAGTTGTATATAAATTTATTGTTTATCCTTGTGATAAGATATCAACGTCAAGTAGTATATGTTTTTGCTACATTGAAATGTAACAACCCTGATTTTTTCGACTAGCTTGAGAGGATTAAGCACATCAGACTTTGGTCGACCTAACCCAGACTATTACCATCATATTCACCAATCAACATTGTAGAATGTGGACATCTGAACTCAATTCAATTCAGTTAACTACTACAACAATGCCCTAATTCTCGTAATTTATCCCAATAAATTTCTCTAGAAAATTCGACAAAGTTTCCTTTGAAAATAGGACAACCGTAAAACAAGAAATAATTTAATCAAGTTTACAATTGTAATAAATAAATAAAATTAAACTCTAAACCCAACAACTTCTACAGTACTTTTAGGGAAGCAACACCAAGAGAATCAAGAGCATTAATGCTTCTTAAATACATAAATGGAAAATGAATAATTAATAACTAATTATCATAAAGTTGAGTGTCCTCACTTCGATAACTAATATAGCACTAATTACAACTGGTCTTCCAGAATTTAGTTACTTCAGTTCCGAAAGGTTAACCCATGGCTTTGACCTGAATTATTTAGGGAACTGTCACCCACCAAGTGACAGGACATAGAATGATAAAACAAAGCAAACAAACACATTAGCAAAGATGAGTATTAAACCCATAAATAAAATTAACACATACTTCGGTGGCTTTTACTTGAAGACAACTTAACAATCAGCATAATCCCAATGAACAATCACATCTGTCACAACATACATCGCACCAAACTCTTGTTGAATACATATAAAATTTCTTGGTTCAATGATCCCTTTATAATACGCTATGTATTCATCATTGTTGTGAAGCATTATGTATTATGAAGGGATTAGATTTATCTAAATGTTAGTGACTTATTTATAGTCTATACAAGCTCAAGTGGTGAATTTTTCCTTAAACCAAAGATAGAAGTTTCTTTTTTATTAAGAGTAATAATATAAGATTTGCTTAAGTGTAGAAAAAAAAAAGTGAGAGAAGCATGGAGGATTTTGTGTGGAAAAATCCCCCTATGTACATTATCAAAGGGGGTATTTATAGGTGAAGAGTAAAGATGATGGAGATAATATAATCATGATCTTTTTATTTCTTCACCATTGGGTAATAATTTGTTTTATAGGGATTACATTTTGCTAATATTTTTTCCATAGATGACTGTTTTGAAGAGATATGCTTTCTTTTGATTAGGTTAAAGATTTGATTTGATACATTACAATCTCTTACATTAAGTAATTAAGATTCTTGAATTTAATTTTTTGTTTATTTGTTAGTAATGAAAGTAGTAGTAATAATACAAGTCTTTTACTTGTTATGGTGATGAGATATGACTAAGAATTTTAGGTAATTATATAACTTAGTTTACTTACTTAATTAGACAAGTTGCTTGTTCCTAAGGATGAGAGTAGAATGAGAGTGGGATGATTCATTGTCTTAGATTAGAAATTTGCATATTAGTCATATTAGTCAAATGAGAAAATGTAGATCATGTTTTCTTTTCCTTTTAATCTCATTCTTTCTTAAAGTATAATGCTCAATTATATTTTGATGTTCTCAACACTCATCAGTTTTATTTGTATGTTTCATAATTTGCTTTTACTTTTATTTTAGTGAACCAAATATAGATATTAATACCTAAGTGGTTTAGTACTAAGGAATATATATGAAGCAAGATCTAATGGATTTAGTTATTCATTTAGTCTTAAATATTGGTGTTCTTGCTTAATTGGGTTTACTTATATGTGAGGATAAAAGTACTATGGATGAATGGATAATGGATTGTCTTAGATTAGACATTTTGTTCATTAGTATTATGATTTATTATCCCAAATATTGACATATATTTTGGGGAAGAACACTTTCTGTTAGGTTTGTGACTCAACTTTTATGGCCCATCTCCAATAACTAAGGTCGATGCTCTAGAATCTATACAAATATATTAAAAGACGTGTGAAAACAAGAAAATGTGCCACGTGGCACTCTCCCTAGGGAGTTTTGGTTCATGTAATCCATGTACAATAAAACAATTAAGAAATTGCATACTATAGGGTTTGATCCCGAGACCTCAAGTACATATACTAAAGTTTTAACCACAAGGCTAAGTTGTATTTAGTGTTATTATCATATAGTATTATATTAATAAATGAAATTTTTTCTTACCCGGGCCTAATAACTAGTTTACATACTATATGGTGGCATCATGATAATTCAAGAAGCATCATGATCATTACGTGTCATCATCAGTTGTTGGAGCATTGAATAATTGATATAAGCTACCTCAAGTTGCCGCCTAATTGTAACCGACTTTAAGAAGTCATCTTGGCAAGACATCTACCGCCATATATACTACTCCTATAAATAGAGGAGTTGGGCACATTAACAAGCATGCTTGACACAAGTACAAAAGAAGCCATATATTCAAGCCTTCCTACCATACTAACCCTCCTTTTCTTATAACCCACTTATACTATTAATCTAATACTTCTTATTTATCACACTTTCAGGGAATTATATTTAGCAATTTATTAGTGGTTCAATTTGTGCTTGAACATGAGTTCAAACACACCTTCTTGGATGTTGGGATCGATGGGATCAATTGGATCATTTGTACCGTTTACTAGTGCCAAAGCATGGCTTGATTCAGATGATCCCCTACTTGCTTGGCCTGAAACCCCATTTTCTCAAAAGGTACAAGAGGAACAAGAGGCTGAATATGATAACTTCACCAATCCAGATGCCTGGGTTGAATCAGGGAACTTCCCTTCTCTGATTCAACCTCAGCTTGTCGAAGAAGACTTGGTTGTTCCTGACTCTCCTACTCATTTGATTGAAAAAGGAGACGCACAATGGCTTAAAAAAACCCACATTCTGCCAGGAGATTGGCTAAAATTAAAGAAAGAAGATTGTTGGCCTTAGTCCCTCCTGAAAGTCAATTTAAAGAGGGCCCTAACACTTCTGTGATCCAATATCTGATTGAAAAGAAGGTTGAAAAAAAAGGTTTCTCGTTTCAATACATTATCTTTCTCATTTCATTACATTATCTATGCATTTAATACATTGATATATTTCTTGGCCTTACATTGGCAGAAGGAAGATTATTGTTGGCCTTACATTGTCAGAAGGCGAAAGCAAAACTGAAGTGCTATTCTAATTGGTGATATCTTTTTTGGTAAACTTTCTCCTGTTTTTAGTGATGTGCTATTCTACTTGGTGATGTGCTATTCTACTTGGTGATGTGCTATTTACTTGATGATGTGCTATTCTACTTGATGATGTGCTATTCTACTTGGTGATGTGCTATTCTGTTTTAGCAAACATAAAGGGATTAGCAAACATAATTTACTCTTGGTTTTCACATATGGAAACAAATTTACTAAGAGACAAATGTCCTTACTCTTTGTTTAGTTTCTCATAGTTAATAGCAAATTAAACATATCATCTAGTTATACCCAAAAACGCAAAAACATAATTAAAGTAGATAGTACCATAATGGATCATACATACTTGTTACAAAACAAGTAATTCACCAAAATGTTGCATGGTCAGTGCTCATCCCTGATCCCCTGTCTTCAAGCTGCTAAGTCACATGTTTGATTAGTGACTATCCCTACGTTCAAAAGAGCAATTGTGTCATCCACCAACTCTTGAGACAGTTCAACAAAAGTTGGGAGTTGACCCATTCTGTCAAGCTTTTTTTTCCCCTTGTGTAGATTTTTGTTGTTATTGCCCCCTTCAACCTTCAACACTTCGAGCATGACATACATGAAATGCAGCCAAGTGTAATTGATTGTCTTAGGATCATAAGCATCATATGCAGCTTGAACACTTTTGACCAGTTCTTCTATTGTTTCTGGAAAATTAGTGTGTTGTATGGACTGTATGGCTTTGAAAAAACCTAAGTCTAAGAGGTTTAGGTCAGGGGACTATGGGGGTTGGTAAACCAAGCGAATGTCAAAACCATCTGTACTAGCAGCTTGTAGGAAAGCTTCATCATCTGGCTTAATATGAGGCCTTGCATTATTATGTTGTATCCATATTTGTTTGCATCCAAACTTAGGCCAATTTGATTTAATTGCTGGCAATAGAACTTCAATAATCATATCCCTGATGACATCTTTTGTTATGCTCTATTTTGCTCTCAATTCTCGTGTCCCCCTGTCTCTGTTAATGCTGTTCCTTTGAGTTGTGTAGTCTTCCACAAAAGGGAATATCCCTATTTTACCATCAAATAATACATGACCTGATTGTGAAATTATTGGTCTAGAAATTCCTCCCATGAACATAACTTTAGGAATGAAACTCTTTGATTTGCATGCCCTGTACGGATCAGCTTCTTCTGACAACAAGTAGAATCATTGTGTGATTTTTGACATGAAAAACCACTTCTCATCAATGTGTACAACATTATATAATAAATCAAATATGGGCCCCTGAGTCACAGTTTTTGGAATAATTAACCCCAAAATGAATTTCATCCTCTGAATCTTGTGGCTTGCTGTTGGTTTGGGTTTTATTGAGTTTGTATGTGATCTGAGTATACCCTTTTTTAATAGCCTATACACAATACTTAAGCTAACTTCAAGGGCAGCTACAAAGGACCTTAGTGTGGTTCTTTGTCTAAGTGGCACAGCCCTCAATACCTCATCATCTGTAATCATAGATTTTCTACCACAATTCCCTTTCTTATAGCGCACATTAACAAGAAGTCCCTGTTGCTTTTGTTTTTTTGCTTCATTCCAAATTCTGAAAATTGTAGTCCTATGTTTGTAATATTTTAAAGCCATTTCTTTAATCAAGCCTCTAGGCTATAAAAAAGTTTGGGTTTTTCTACGTATACCCTTGTATTTTTTCAATTTCTACATTGTACCCCAAGCTTTTCAAAATTCCACACAGTACCCTTAAACTTACCTTTTTCAACGGACAATGCCCCTACCGTTGATTATACATCATTAATTTCGTCTATTTTTGATATTCCGGTGGAATGAATCTAATTAGTGAATAACCTTCTAAGGGTTAAACTATGTATAAGTCAAATTAGTTCCAATAAATTTAAAAAAATTAATGAAATTAATGACATTTAGTAAGCAGTATGGGCATCGTGCATTAAAATAGGTAAGCTTGAGGGTACCGTGTGGAATTTTTAAAAAGTTGGGGTAAAACGTAGAAATCGAAGAAACACAAGGGTATGACGTAGAAAAACCCAAAAAGTTTTCTGCCTCAAGCAAAAGGGTGACAACTAGTTGTTGCCTGAGTTCATTTACTAGAACAGGTTTTTTATTGCCTATCTGATTTGGTTCTAAGATTTGATTTTGTGTTTCATATTCTTTGTCAGAGTCAGAAACATACCAAGCATTTTCTTCATCCTCATCATCATAGTTGTTCATGGCCTCCTGAAGATGCAGCAGTTCCCCCATACTGATTTCTTCATCCAATCTCCAAGTGTTCAGACAAGTTTCTTCCATTTACAGCAGCTCATCCATGGAGATATCAAAATCGTCACTGTGAGAGTGTGTACCATTATCCATTTGTGTACCAAAGTGAGAGTGTGTGCTGTGTAAGTGACTCTGCGAAAGTAGGAGAGTTTTTTTTTTCGTAAACAATCTACTGTTAGAGAAAGGATCTGCTTCGTCTTTTATAAGTAAAAAATTTGTAAATGGTTGACTTTTAGGTTTTGGTGGGAAATAAAAAAACCCAAAATTTCAGCTTGGATGGAACTTTAAAATTCCCCACCCCAGTTGTAGTTTCACGTGATTAATTCTTCAACATGGGACCAACTCCCTTCTACTTTTCTCTTTAATCCTCTTCTAATAAAGTAACCCCACACACTCTCTCTCCTCTTTCTTAAATACCGTGCAAACCTCTTGGTTGCAAGTAAAAAGAAACGGAGGAAGTATTATTTTTTGTATTGCTCTTTTATGAGTTACTTAGTATATTGAGAATTTTATTTTATACTCACCCTAATAATATCTAGGGCTCTTGTACTCTCCTATTTTCATATAGTGGATTTTCAGGGTATTCGTCGTCCGTGGGTTTTTTGCCTCTATTTGAGGATTTTTATTGTGTTTCCATCTCTTACTACTCTATTTGCTACATATTTTCAACTCTATTATTTTTCGCAATCTCTACATCTTTAATTTGTTTGCGTTATGCACTCACAACCCTAATAAGTGGTATCATAGCCAACGTTGTTTAGAGTGTTATTATATTAAAGATGTCTCGGTAACAAAGTTTAAGATTGAGAAGTTTGATGGCAAGATTATTTTCAGTATCTGAAAGTCCATATGAAGGTCGTCTCACACAAAGCGGATTAGAAAGGGCACTTAATGGCTAACAGAAAAAGCCAACTACTGTGACCTACGAGCATCGGCAAGAATTGGATGAAAAAGCATTATCTACGATCCAATTATGTCTAACTAAGGAGGTATTATGCGAGTTTATTCACGAGCAAATAACTATAGGGCTATGGTTGAAGCTCGAGTTGCTTTACATGACTGAAAGTCTCGATAACAAACTCCGTTTAAAGGAAATGCTTTACACTATTAGGATGGCCGAAGGTACTTTTGTCCAATCTCATCTTAGTGAATTTAATTTATTATTATTGATCTTGAGAATTTGGATGTCAAGATTGAAAATGGGGATAAAGACTTGCTATTAATTGTCTCCCTACCTCCTTCGTACAAGAATTTCAAGGAAATTGTGTTATATGGTAACAATGATACTTTATCTTTTGAGGATGTTATATCACATTTACTCTCAAAAGAGAAACTTTACCTTGAAGTGCATAATGATAATGCCGAATGATTAAATGTAGGAGGGAGATCACACGGAAAAACAAGTACCAAAAATCGGGCCATATCTAATGGGCGTAGATTCAAAAATTTATGCAAATACTGTAAAATGCATGGGCACGATGTTTTCGATTAATCAAAATTAAAGAAAAAACCTAGAAGGAAAAGAAAATGAGAATAAAGCTAAGGAAATTGTGGAAGACAATTTTGGTGAAATAGAATCCGACGATGTTCTTTTGGCTACTTCTCCTGGAAGAAGTAGAACTTTTAATTGGGTGAATGATTCCGGTTGCACCTACCATGTGTGTTCTCAAAAGGATCACTTTATCGATTATAAATCGGTGAAGAACATATATGTTTCTATGGGTAACTGTTACCATTGCAAAGTTCATGGTATTAATTGGCTCCATTTGAATCAAGACAAACGATGGTAAGATCAGATATATGTGTAATGTTCAACTTGTTCCCAATTAAAAGTAGAACATCATTTATTTGGCCACCCTTGATTATAAAAGGTTCAAGATTTCAACTCAAGGTAGAGTATTTAAAGTCATCAAAGGTGCTCATGAAATTCTGAAGCCGATTAGACATAGAAATCTCTTTGTGTTACAAGGGTCTTTTACAATGGCTTCTACTTACACAATAACCCCGATTCGATATCAACGTCGTCTTAAAATGGGTTCCAGCATGTCACATTTTTCTAAGCTCAAGTTACAATTGGGTCATGGTGACATATCTACATAATACCTTACGGATTTCAAACGACGAGTGCATAAAATTTGGTCCAAGGTGGAGATTATTGATTTTGTGGCCCAACTTTATGGCCCAGCTCCAATAACTAAGGTCAGTGTTCCTGAATTTACATACTAAATGGTGGCATCATGATAATTTAAGAAGCATCATGATCATTACATGTCATCATCACTTGTAGAGCATTGGAGAAATTTCTAGAAATTCATATAAGCTACCTCAAGTTACCGCTAACTGTAACCGACTTCAAGAGGTTGGATTGGCAAGACATGCACCGCTATATATACTCTTACAAACAGAGGAGTTGGGCACATTATACAAGCATGCTTGACACAAGCACACAAGAAACCATACATTCAAGTCGTCCTACCATACTAATCAATACCTTATAATCTGTCTTGTATTGTTAATCCACTATTAATATTATCTTTTGTGTAACTTTTTTGTGAGTTTCTTACTACAATGAGAGTTTTATTGTATATTCATCCTAATAATATTGAGGGTTCTTACACTCTCCTATTTTCATATAGTGAATTTTCGGGTACTCGTCGTCCGTGTTCCCACGTTAAATATTGTGTGTCCATCTCTTACTACTCTTCTTGCCGCATATTTCCAACTTTATTATTTTTCTCAATCTTTACACGTTTAATTTGTTTTCGCTACGCACTCACAACCCTAACACTTTCATGATTGCAAATATACATTTACTTACAATGAGGTAAGTGCCCTCAACTTTTACTACTTTGAAATAGACCTGGCAATCGAATCGGATTCGGACTGGATCAATTCAGATCGGACCGTTTTCTGATCAAGTTATATTCAGACCGGGTTCGGACCAGATCGGACCATTTCGGATCGGACCGAAATTCGGATTATGTTTCGGATCATCATCGGGTTGGGATGCTTTCGGATCGGACGGTTGTGGATCGGATGGTGGATTGTCTCACCTTTATTATGTATGGAGTTGTTACTCCTTTGGTCTCATGGTTTCTTTAACTATGAGCTTTTGTTATGTATATATGGAACTGCCACTATTTGTGCTTTCTAAAGGTATACATAACTAATTTGCATAGTCAGAACTTGTGCTATAGAGTACTTGTGACAATCGTTTTTTTGAAACGGGTCAATTTCGGGTACTTTGAATCAAAGCCTAATGGAAGCCAATAATTTCTTATTGCTTTGAGATCGAGTTACCTTTGAATCGGATTGATTTCGATCGGGCAAGAACATATCGGATCATTCGGATTTCGGATGAGTTTCGGATCAAGATTATTTCAGACTGGACCGGACCATTTCGGATTCGGACCATCTAGTTCGGACCACGGATCGGATTTTCGGATCAGGACCAACTTTGCCAGGTCTACTTTGAAATGTTTTACTACTTGAAGATTCAAGGTTCTTGCATTTAGATTGGATGGAGAAAATCATGATGGATCTTCACAAACTAAAAGATGACAAAACATAAGAGATTAAAAAAAAAAAAAAAAGACAGAGGCGCATATGGAGGAGGGGGAATAATTTACTTAGTAAGCCTTTTGTTTCATTTTTTTGTTTTGTTTTGTTTAATTCATAATGTAGGTCACATGTACTAAATCTCTATAATTTTGTTCAATTTATTGCATAAATATGTATGCAAAACATAAATTAAACCAATGCTATAAAATATAAATTCAGACTAGAACAACATAATGTTCCATTAAAATTCATTATATTACTAAAACGGATATTGATAACAAAGTATGACATGAAGTCACTAAAAAAACTTTAAATTTGACGTAAGTTCCTATATTAAACTACATATCTCATGTAAGTCTCCACCACACTACATAATGTCGAAAGTTCACTTTTATAAATTTTGTATTTTTTGTATTGCAAATAGGACTTAAGAAGTTTACTAATGGACAACTTTTAAAACTTGAAATGTTTTTTGTTAGGGGATCCGATTTGGTGTCTACAGAGGTGAGACTCAATTTTAAAACCATTGAAATTGATAGTGATGCCAATACCACTAAACCATTATCCACTATTCTATGTCAAAGTCTAAATGACTATGTAGTATGTACTACTTGGTGATTGTATGAGAGAATATTTTTTTGAATGGTAAGGAGAATAACCCTATCTACACCTCAACCTACACAGTTAGGGGTATGCATTGGTCCAGAACTGGACCGGAACCACTTGGACCGTTGGACTGAAACTGGAATTTTTCGGACGGGATCGGAATTTTTACGGTTTCGGTCCGATTTTGGACTTGTTGGACCGAAATCTGCATTTAAAAAAAGTCTTTTTTATTTTGATTTACACATATTTATAAATTAGATACACTTAAATATTAATCATTCTAACAATAATAATCTGAAAGTTAATAAAGAGTAGCTGTAATAGCCCTAGTTTTAAGAGAAATTATTAAATGTTGATAATGTTTATTGAGTTAATTATGTTCCGAAAGTTCTTATTTTATTTGAGTTGTGGAGTATTATTTTTATTTGTCTTATTGTAATATATTTGTTATATTAATTTTATGTAGTTATTATTATTATTATTATTATTATTATTATTATATTATATATATATATAAACCTAGAAAAATAAGTTTAGTTGTCATCAATTTACGCTATTAACGCCATTTTGTCATCTTTAATCAATTCCTCCAAAATTTTGAATGCCATGTGTAGTATGATGGTTGAACATGATGCTGATGTGTCATTCTTCCCTTCAATCCAAAAGTGTGCCATACATTTCTTTTTAAATTTTTCCATTCAATAAGATGATCAATCAATTAATTAAAATCTCCTAAATTCGGTAAATTTTTTCACCAATTCCTTTAATCATGGCAACCACTGAGTATCAATAATTAGAGTTGATTTTTGCATTCGAAATCACACCCCCTAAAAATATGCCATGATTTATAGATTTATCCATAATTCAATTCGATAATTAATCCTATATACTTCATGTATTATGCTACTACTAATGCATCTCTTTTATGTGTGGCAGATAATTGATTTTGAATTCTTAAAAAATGTGCATTCTTTAATTAAAGATCAAAATCAATTTTTATATATCCTTATACTTTTCGCTGGATTTTTGGCCTTATATGTATAGATACCATAAATTACGGGTATTAATAAGCCGTATTTTACCCATACTTTTAGCCTTATTTAATGGCACACAAAAAAAGGCTTTTACAGAGATGATGGAAAACATATAGCATTGAGAAAATTCTTTATCATCAAACTTTATACATGAGATTATATATTGCTCACCCTATCAATAATGACATAGAAGTAATATTTTAGATTTGTTATTTTAGTCATCTAAGTAGGGTGAATTTATAAGGCACAATATAATTAAATCTGTTGTATATTTTGATTATTGTCATGAGTGTAGTCTAAAACTGAAGGCTCTTTACAAGTTCATTGAAGTTAATAAGTATGAAAAGTTGAAACCTAACTAATGTTATCATAATCCATACTTCAATTTCAAACTAAAAGAAAAGAGGTTTGTCTGAGTAATGTTATCCAAATTGTTAATAGATTAAAAAGAGTTTTGCCCCCCTTTAATTAAATAAACAAAAATTTATATTTCAAAGTGGATAATGTAAAATTTTGATTTAGTGAAGTACTTTATCCGTACTTTTTAATCAACTTTTATTGTAAAAAAATTGTGGTTCATTGATCCACCATGGCATTAACTAATTAAATCAACAGCTCAACACATGGATCATAAGCCAATTTAAATGTATATTTAATATACAATTAAAAAACATCAAATCACAAGCTAGACCATGATTATAGAAAAAATAAATAATCTTAAATCTTAAATTTATGAAATAGAAAATTTTTTGTGCAAATTGCGCGGATTTGAATCAGGGGAGAATAAAAGTCTATATGGGTTCAAATTCAATTTCTAAAGAAGAAGGCAGCTTGGGAATGCATGAAATCTACTCGCCAAAGTTCTTGAATACAATTAGATGTTTGAGCTTACCAAACCATAGCATAACAAAATTACACACGAAGATGTTTTTCATTAACTATAAATCACCAAAGATAGACTAATAAGAGTTTATGAATAGTGTAAAAGTAAAACCGTTGCAAGTTAAAAGAAACGGATAAAGTATAAAACAATATAATTGAAATGAATTTAATGTATTATTATCATTATTGTAAAAAAAAAATTGTGTTAAACAACATATCATCTATATTTATAATATTATCTTATAATCAAAATTACTTGTTAAATAGATAATCTGCAATTGTATGTGCCAGGTTCTACTTTATTATTTATAATAATTTATATGGCTCGTAGAATTTTTTTTAATAACACTCTACATTATATACGCTGCTCAAAAGTGATGGAGTACACATATATAGTTACTTTTACTTAAAATTAATTAACATAAATGGGGTGGATGTTTTGGGATATAAAGTTAATCTTTTGTAGGACAAGATAGGTGGTGGGTTGAGTATCATAAGGTATTGATATAGAAGTGGATAGTGGAAAAGGGATGGTTTTTTATTCTGTACTTGCCACATGTGATGGGTGGGCATATAGATGACTTTATCTCCCTTTAATATTTAAAGATACCATCACATATGATCAAAAAATATAGAACATGCCAATATCAGATGTATTATCCTATTAGCTGAATATTTGAAACCCCCCACTTCAAAGAAAGAAACTAAAGCTTAGAGTATATTAAACCCTCATAGCTAATTTCCTATTCACAAATTTAACCTTTTAGGCTTTGCGAAAGTTGTAGGTGGATATGCTTATATAGATTAAAAAAAAAAATTGGAATTATCTTTCTAAAGTAATATGAATTTATCTTTTCTGTTTTTTAACTTCTAAATCATCACTTCTACAAAACCATGGGTGGGGTTTTTGGCATTACCAAGATCGATCATAATGTAGATGCAACCATAAGTAATCAATTGATTTTTCTCCAGGAAATTAGCGCACTTGCTAACGGAATATATTATCACATCATGCACCTTTGGCATGACATCCATAGACTTTCCACAACGAGGAGGTCTTCTTTTTTTTTGCAATTTTAATTAGTAGTTTAATACTAACTTAATATTTCAAAATCGAACATATGTACGTACTACAACTTAGAAAATTTATGAGAATAAGTTCATTAGAACATATATAATAATAAAAACCTATAACTTCTACGTTACTCATGTTGCTTTGGCAATTTTCAAGGGAAAAATAGAGAATGAGAAAAGAGATAGAGGAAGAGGGGAAAATAATACAGGAACGATGGTGTATAATGAAGTGGTGGATGATAAAAGTATTAGGATTAGTAGGTTTTATATTCAATTACTATTATGTGCATTCGATGTACAATAAGTTTATATCAAACTATTTTACTTATGGTCAAAATAAGTCACTTTCAAGTCCAAACGGGTAACTTTTTAGTTTAAAATGGGTCACTTTTTATATAAAAGATAACTTTTAATGTTAAACAAGTCAGCTTTGTATAAGTAAATTGACCCTCTTATGGCAGAAAGTTACCCAATTTTTTAAGCCTGGGTTATGTATTCAGACACGAACTATTGCATGACGTTATTTGAAGAGTTACAAGCAAACAGCGTTGGAAAATCTTAATATATAATAAATATCGTGGCAACTCATCTGTTACTGGTTTATGAGGAAATTTTTCAAAACGTTTGAATTGTGTATTGAGTTAGTTGACCTAATTTTTTACGGTTATTCCACCAAATACCCCCGACAAATCAAAAAATTCACCATATACCCTCAATGTTTCAGATATTCACCATATACCCCTGACTTTTCAAAACAGTGCACCATATACCCATTTTCTAACGGACGTTAAGTCGCCGTTAGTTTTATTTACGATTTTGCCATTATTAACCCTAAATCCTAATTCTAATCTAACCTTAATCCTAACCCTAATCTAACCCTTACCCTTACCCCAAACCCTAACCCTAACCCTAACCCAGCCCAACACCCCTCAACCCCAGGCCCAACCCCACCCCCGCCCCACCCCTCCCCCTCCACCGCCGCATCCCTATCCCTTCCACCGCCGACCTCTCTTCCTCCCCGACAGCAGCCTTCCCTCTCCCCCTCCCCCTCTTCGTTGACCATCACATCAACTGTTCGCGCAGGGTAGTCGGTTCGCGCAGGGTTCGTCGTTCGCCAGGGCGGTTGGTTCGCGCAGGGTGGTCGGTTCGCGAGAGTTATCGGTTTTTCGCGCAAGGTGGGGATTTTCGCGGTGGCTGGGTTAGATTTCACCATTTGTAGTCGATTTCGCACAGGGCGGGGGAGTCGACGGTGAACGAAGAGGGTGGGGACTCCGTGCAGAACGAAGAGGGTAGGGACTCCGGCGAAGAACGAAGAGGGGTGGGGACTCCGGCGCAGAACGAAGAGGAGGGTGAGGGTGGCGAACAGACGCGCATGGAGAGGAGAGGTGGCCGGCACGCCGCGACGTGAGGGGGGTGGGGAGGCCGGCCAAACATCGACGGTGGGGGAGGCCGCCAAACATTGACGGTGGGGGAGAGGAGGGGTAGAGCGCTGGTGGAGGGAAGGGGTGGGGCTGGGGCTGCCAAGGGTAGTTGGTAAGGGGGAGGTTTAGGGTAGATTAGGTTAGATTGGTTAGGTTAATTAGGATTAGGGTTAATGATGGCAAAATTGTAAATAAAGTTAACTGTGGGTCAACGGCAGTTAGGCAAAAGGGTATCTGGTGCGCGTTTTCGAAAACTCAAGGGTATACGGTGCATTCTGAAACATTGAGGGTATATGGTGAATTTTTTGATTTGTCGGGGGTATTTGGTGAAAAAACCGTATTTTTTATGTATCAATTTAGATAAAGTGCAATTGTTTTTTTTTTTCATAATGTGTTGTCAATTCAATTTGATTCAATCAATCTCATGAAACAAAAATGTTGAAGACGTTAATAACATGTCTCTTTTTGTCTGACAAATAGTTTATAATATCACATACAAATATGGCTCCTGTGTAATTTTTGCACGGGTTAAAAACTAGTTAATGTATATTATGGATTCTAAGTTTAAGTTGAGCGGTATTTGGCCCAAATAGGAAACCAAAATCGGTTCCCTATCATACCTTATGTCGGTTCATGAACAAACCAAATCCTACAATTTATTTTCCCCATTATCTCGTGACTTACTCATCCTCATCAAAAACTCAAAAGAAAAACCCCAACCCCAGCGAAACCTGACCCCTCTCTCTCCTGTGTTCCCTGCCTTCTCGTCGGAGCCCAACCTCGCCGGAGTTCCTTTTCTGTTTGCCGGAGCCGCGTTTTCCCTCCATGTTCTCTCTCTCCTTGTTTGTCTTGTTGCTGGTCTTGTTCTTCCTGATAAGTGTGTTTCAAACGTACTTTATGGACTCCTTTTAGCTCATTTTGATCCTCTTTCTCCCCTTTCTTCCCTCTTTATTCTCCATTTCCCCTTCTATTTCATTCACTTGATCATACTTGATCATAGTGATATTTTGCTAGATTTTTAGTCATTTTTGACCGAATTTCTAGTACATTTGCTTTCACCTTGTTTTGCCATGTTCTTGATATAGGTGAAACTACTAAGATGGCTACGATTTATAAAGTTGGAAAAGGTAGCAATGAAAACAAAGCACACATTGATAAATGGTGCGCTTGCACCATTCCCCATGGCCGCTCGCACAAAGGAGCACATTGCACAATGAAATCTTGAACGGAGAACTTCAAATGGACATAACTTTCGAACCACAAATCGTATGAAGGTAATTCTAGTTGGAGGTGAAAGCTCGTTTCGATGTCTTTCCAACGACTGGTCATAAGCTTGATTTGGATATAAAACGAAGAAGTTATGCTCGTTTTAAGTTGAACTGTCCAGTTTGAGGCAGAAGGGTGAGGTGCGCTCGCACCTCATCTTGGTGCGCCCGCACCAGTCGTTTCCGGAAAATGGAGCTCGTGGCTTCATTAAACGAGTTTTTGTTTTATTTCGAAGACTTACGCTTTATTCTAGTTTTTCACACAACATTCTAGGGTTTTGTATTAGAGAGAAAATACTTTAGTTTAATTGAGATTTGAGAATTGTTGATCATCGTTTGTGATTTCCAATACATTCAAGGTACTTTTCATTCAATTCAATTCAAAGTTTTAGTTTTTATTTCATTCTTTCCGTCTTTGTTCTTGCTTTTGATTATTCTAGATCTTTATTCTCTTAGTCCATAATTGCGATTTACATTAGTTTAATCATTACTTAATCATGTTTAGCCTTAGATTAGTCATAGATTTATTGTTTAATTGCTTTAACTCCATGATTAGTGAGTAGTTTCATAATCTAGGGTTAGGGTGAAAGTATGAATTAGGATTTTAAATGTGTTGATTGAGGATTGTGATGTTTAGAGAAGTTATGCATTGATCTTGGTGTTTTGAAACCTTAGGATAGATATTGATCACATTTATGCTTGGTATTTTGATTTCAAATGTTTTAATCGAATTTTGAACTCTTTTATCATCCCCAAGAATCAACTTAATTTCTAGGCAAGATTTGGGTAGAAATTAAGGGGATCCTTTATTAGGGGTTTTCCGAACTTATTGAATCTCTTAATCAATTGACTAAAGACCATTCGAGAGAGGATTTAGTTGATTGATTAAGTGATTATCTTGAGGACCATTCGAGAGAGGACTCAAGTAATTTAGAGGAAAACTAAACCTTGCATAATCATCCTGTACATCACAATGCATTAGCATTCATTGGCTTTCTTATTCATACTAGTAACCTTAACTCTAGTGTCTTTTATCTGATATTTAAACTCGTGTTATTTGCTTGTTCGTGTTATTAGTTAGACTTAATCGATACCAAAACTCTTTCAAACCCCCAAATACCTTTCAATTAGGTAGTCTAGACTTAATAGACTTTAACCAATCCCTGTTTCCCTGTGGATCGACCCTTGACTTGCCCTTACTATTCTCTTAGTAATTGCTTGTTAGGACTATAAATATTATTTGGAAAGCAGTTTTTAGTGCCTTAACGACACACTAAAAACCTCTTATCAAAATGGCGCCGTTGCCGGGGAAATATGCTATTGATTGAAGTTTTCTTAAGTTTGAAATTGCTTAATTGATTTTTTTTCTTTTTTTTACTTTTCTTTATTGGTTTTTTTTCTTGTCTTTATTTTAAGTGGTAATTGTTGTTTATATGAGTCTAGGGTTTTGTACATTATTTTTTTTTTTAAAGAGAATTCCAAAAAATGACGAACTTCTTTTTTCCTCAATATGAGGATGAACCATTTTGGAACTATTATCAGAGATTTGAGAACACTCTTCTAACTAAGTATAGACTTGAGATTTGGGAGATGTGTGAGGTGATATATGATGGTTTGAATATGCATACAAGAGAAATTATGGAGTCTATGTTTAATGGTGAATTTCGATCCCAACACTTTGATGAAGCATGGAGTTTCTTTGGGTGGTTGTCTAGAGATACTTATGAGTGGGACCACGGAAATACCACTTTCTCAAATTTAGAAGATGTATCTAGCTGTGAACGCCATGTTTATTCTGAAATTCTTAATTCACTTGAAGAAAATACGGCATTGTTAAAGAGATGTGATTCTATGATGGACAACATTGTCGAATCTAGCAAAATATCAATTGAAACATTGGGTCAAATTATCAATAATCAAAATCACTCTTGTATGACCATACCTAATGAAGATGATGAGTGGGATATGGATGAGAATCCCAGAGTAGAGGAATCGTTTGTTGAGAAAGCTTACACTATAAAGTCTAATGATGTTGAAAAAGTAGTTGATGAGACTTTTGTTTCTACTCGTTCTCTTCATATTCCTTTTTCAAGGAAAATTGACTTAGTTCCTTCCTTTCCCATCTTATTCCCTCGCCTCAAAGTTTCACCATTGGAAGAGCCTTTGACCTCTTTAAACCTTCACAAGACCCAAATGAAAGTCATCGAAGATAGGACCAAGCTTAAAATTTGCAAGGATCACCAAAAGGAGAACTCATTGTTTTCTTCTTTTTATTTGAATCTTAATGTTTGTTCTTCATACTTTCCAGGATTCTCTTGGAAATTTCATTATTTCCGGCACTCATTACTTGGTAAGCATATAGACGCATTGAAATTTGTGCATGCTCTTATCTAGACCTGGCAATCGGACCAATCGGATCGGATTCGGACCGGACCAATTCAGATCGGATCGTTTTCGGATCAAGTTACATTCGGACTGGGATCGGACCGGATCGGACCGTTTCGGATTGGGTCATCGTTCGGACTATTATTTCGGATCGGAATCGGACCGGACCAATTCAGATCGGACCGTTTTCGGATCAAGTTACATTCGGACCTGATCGGATCGTTTCAGATTGGGTCATCGTTCGGACTATTATTTCGGATCGGAATCGGAATATGGTGGAATGAATGGAATACTTATGCCAATGATATTTTTTTTATATAAAAAAACGGGTAAGTTTCGGGTATTTCGGATCAAAGCCAAATCGAAACCAATAATTTCGGATCGGTTTACCTTTGGGTCGGATCGGTTTCGGGTCGGGTAAGATTATATCGGATCATTCGGATTTCGGATGCGTTTCAGATCAAGATTATTTCGGATCGGGATTCGGACCGGATCGGGACCGTTTCGGATTCGGATCAAGGTTCGGACCGTCTCGTTCGGACCCAGATCGGACCACGGATCGGATATTTCGGACCGGATTTTCGGATCAGGACCAACTTTGCCAGGTCTACTCTTATCTATATCATACCTATTTGATCCATTGTGAAATGTGTGCTAATGCTTATGACAAACTATTGAGATCTTTGTCAAATTATTTAGTGATAAGGTCTAGCTAATTATCCTAAAAGAGCTATTTTTGCCAGGTATGTTGAGACCCTTCTCCTTATCTTACTTGGTTAGGATTTTTGCTTGTTTTTCTTCCCTTACCTCATCCCTTACTTTCTCTTTGCTTGTACACTCCGAGGCCGGAGTTTGTATTAAGCTTGGGGGAGTTAGTTAGCATATGTTCTCTCCATCTCAACATTTTTTTCTCCCCTTTGCATTTAGGTTCTTTTTAGTGCTTTTGCATGTTAGGTTTGCATAAAAAAAACACAAAAAATATTTTTTTCCCTGCATTTAGGATAGCTTGGTTGCATGCATGATTTGTGGCTAAAAGTGTTCATAACTTGATTGGAAGACCTTCCCTACATTAGACTTGATGGTTTTGGAAGCCCTGTTGTGACTGTTGAGAACGATAACTTTTGGTAGAGTCTCTTTAAATTAGGCGAGTTGGATGAATGGATTGCCTTGCCCCTTGTGCGACGAATCCCGAAGGAGGGCCAAGAACCTCGTAAGACTCATTCCCAACCCTCACCATTGATCGCCTAACTTGTGACTTGCATTTTAGCTCCCCAAGATTGCAAAGATCGAGCCTTTAGAAGAATGATTTAGGGCGTTTCTTTTTGCTAGAAATAGGAGCTACAAAGCCAAAAGCTTGTATACCGTCATAATTACCCGCTTCTCAACCATCTGAGCCTTTCTATCCTATTTTTGCTTAACCCTCATAATAAGTCATGGCCAAACTTTCCCCAAAGTGGAGTGCATGTCTAGTTTGTGTTGAGTTGAGTTGTTTTGATATTGAGTCTTGGTTGAAAGTTAGTTAATATGCAAGTATTTGCAAAAGCTAACAAAAATTTCAAAAGAAATAAAAGAAAGAAAAAAAGCTCTTAGTGTTTCATTTGAATTTCTATTGAAAGAAAAGAAAGAAAGAGCAATTTGATGAGAAAAATGAAAAATATTCAAAAAGTGAAAGAGTTCAAAAGGTGAAAGAGTCAAAGTGGAAATCAAGGTTATGTGTGAGTTCTTGAATTGAGATTGGTGTGCACTAGCTTGGGGAGTATTTACCCCTAGTTTGTACTCCACTTACCCTTTTTGCACCACATTCCTAAAATATCATCTACACCCTTAACCTAGCCCCGTTACAACCTTGACAAAGTCCCTTTTGACTTCTAGATTAGACTTGGTCGATTTAGTAGTGGCAGGCGAGATTTTGTGCAAGTCATGATAAGGGTCATCAAAGTGTGGTAGAGGCGAGCAATTATGGTTGAGCATCCCTAGGGAGGAGTCAAACTTGGGTCTTGGAAGTGGAGAAGAGTGAGAACTCAACTTGGAAAGCCTTCTCTCAAAAAGACTCGGTTGATCGGTGGATTGAGCCTGTAGAGTCACTCTTGTGCTTCCTAATCATCATCCCTCTTGTGTTTGGTTGGTCTCCTAAATCTTGCTATGAACTCATTTAGCTTGCATGTCATGTTTGTAACCTTGCATTTAGAGCATATAGGTTAGTTTGTTACATGTTTCCCTTTTCTTTTTATTCTCTTTTTCTTCTTCTTTCCTTCATTCTCACTCTTGGTTTACTTGAGGACAAGCAAAACGCTAAGCTTGGGGGAGTTTGATAAGTGTGTCTCAAACGTACTTTATGGACTCCTTTTAGCTCATTTTGATCTCTTTCTCCCCTTTCTTCCCTCTTTATTCTCCTTTCCCCTTCTATTTCATTCACTTGATCATACTTGATCATAGTGATATTTTGCTAGATTTTTAGTCATTTTTGACCGAATTTCTAGTACATTTGCTTTCACCTTGTTTTGCCATGTTCTTGATATAGGTGAAACTACTAAGATGGCTACGATTTTAAAGTTGGAAAAGGTAGCAATGAAAACAAAGCACACATTGATAAATGGTGCGCTTGCACCATTCCCCATGTCCGCTCGCACAAAGGAGCACATTGCACAATGAAATCTTGAAGGAGAACTTCAAATGGACATAACTTTCAAACCAAAATCGGATGAAGGTAATTCCATTGGAGGTGAAAACTCGTTTCGATATCTTTCCAGCGACTAGTTATAAGCTTGATTTGGATATAAAACGAAGAAGTTATGCTCGTTTTAAGTTGAATTGTCCAGTTTGAGGCAGAAGGGTGAGGTGCGCCCGCACCTGATATTGGTGCGCCCGCACCTCGTTTGGTGCGCCCGCACCTGTTTGTGGCCCACCTCATCTTGGTGCGCCCGCACCAGTCGTTTCCGGAAAATGGAGCTCGTGGCTTCATTAAACGAGTTTTTGTTTTATTTCGAAGACTTACCTTTATTCTAGTTTTTCACACAACATTTTAGGGTTTTGTATTAGAGAGAAAACTTTAGTTTAATTGAGAATTGAGAATTGTGATCATGTTTGTGATTTCCTATACATTCAAAGTACTTTTCATTCAATTCAATTCAAAGTTTTAGTTTTTATTTCATTCTTTCCTTCTTTGTTCTTGCTTTTGATTATTCTAGATCTTTATTCTCTTAGTCCCATAATTGCGATTTCCATTAGTTTAATCATTACTTAATCATGTTTAGCCTTAGATTAGTCTTAGATTTATTGTTTAATTGCTTTAACTTCATGATTAGTGAGTAGTTTCATAATCTAGGGTAAGGGTGAATGTATGAATTAAGATTTTAAATGTGTTGATTGATGTGATTGTGATGTTTAGAGAAGTTCATGCATTGATCTTGGTGTTTTGAAACCTTAGGATAGATATTCACATTTATGCTTTGGTATTTTGATTTCAAATGTTTTTAAATCGAATTTTGAACTCTTTTATCATCCCCAAGAATCAACTTAATTTCTAGGCCAAGATATTGGGTAGAAATTAAGGGGATCCTTTATTAGGGGTTTTCCGAACTTATTGAATCTCGTAATCAATTGACTAAAGACCATTCGAGAGAGGATCTAGTTGATTGATTAAGTGATTATTCTTGAGGACCATTCGAGAGAGAACTCAAGTAACTTAGAGGGAAACTAAACGTTGCATAATCATCTCCGTACATCACAATCGCATTAGCATTCATTGGCTATTCTTATTCATACTAGTAACCTTAACTCTAGTGTCTTTTATCTGATATTTAAACTCGTGTTATTTGCTTGTTCGTGCTATTAGTTAGACTTAATCGATACCAAAACTCTTTCAACCCCCCCCCCCTAAATACCTTTCAATTAGATAGTCTAGACTTAATAGATTTTAACCAATCCCTGTTTCCCTGTGGATCGACCCTTGACTTGCCCTTACTATTCTCTTAGTAATTGCTTGTTAGGACTATAAATATTGTTTGGAAAGCGGTTCTTAGTGCCTTAACGACACACTAAAAACTTCTTATCACTTCCTCCTCTGTTTGTGTTCTGCTGCCGCGATGCTGCTCGCGTGCCACCGCGGTGCTGCTATTGTTTGTTGGCGGTGCTGGTGTTGTTGCGCTGCGCTGCTGCCTGTGTTTTTCGTGGGCCACCGCTTGCCACCGCCAGGTCATGTGGTACTGAACCTATTTATCCTTCCTTTCTTTACTGATTAATCTAACTGAGTAATTATGAACTGGATACTTTGTTTATGATGTTTTTGCTGTTGGATTTACTTGTATTCTATAATTGTTTGTATTGAATTGAGTTTATGGTTTGGACTTGTATTGCAATTTTCTTTTAGCCTACTAAGATTAAAGATTGGAAAATCTTCTTGGATTATTGAGTTAAGATTAGTTTCGAATTTCAAATTACTGATTTATATGACTTATTCAAGTTAAGTTGTTATAAAATTGGATTATGATGGATTTAAGTTATTGTTTCAACCTAAATATGGTCATGCTTGTAATTCATTTTTGGTACAGTATGGAATGAGATAAACTAGAGTATACTCTCTTGTGATAATTATTGTTATTGATGAATGAATTAAAGTTAATTTGTGAGAGACTCAGGTTGAGTAAGTCATGAATGAAGAATGTGAGTTAGCTGATATAATGAATAGCTTTAAGAAAGCTTAACTAGACTAGAATGTTAACAAATTTATATTTGTAATTGGAATTGGAGATGAGAAATCTAATTGTACGTAGGATCAATGAAGTAAATAGATCTTAGAAGAGATGAATTTAACAACTTTAATTTCATTCTTGGAGTTGAATGTTTTTACTACCATTTGTAATTTCAAAAGTATCGATAAATGAAAGAATGATTATGGAACTTAGTTTAGTTATGATTTATTGTATTATATGAAGTTGTGAGGTTAACTCATGTATTGGTATGTTAGATGTTGTTACTATTACTCTTTAAATACAAGTTCAATCAACTTTTGAATCGAGTTTCCTGCTTAGAAGTGTGTTAATTATTAGTTGGGATTGTAAGTTGATATGATGTTCTCTAGTTAAGTGACCATGATTAATGTATGAAGTTGACATAAGTAGCAAATGAACTAAAATACGGGTTAATTCTAGCTACTGGATCTTTTCCTAGAATCCTTGAAATTATGTTATGTGTTGTTAGTACTGGTTCAAATTACTTTAGGGAAATATACTACCTTTTTTTTTTAGGGGAAAAGTATGATATTACTCCATTGATAACGAATCTATTAAAACATAAGGAGCCACCTCTCTAGGATAGTGGTTCTCCCAAATTTACTCAACTCCAAAGGGCATGAGTTTAGCTAAATTGTGAGCTACAGTGTTTCCGTCACGTTTCACATGTGACCATACAATGGAGGAACAATGCATACAAGAAGAAAATATATTGTGCAAGACAAGATCAAGATCCGCAAGGTAAAAGGCATGTTTCGAAAGACGGATAATGACGGTTTGACAATCGGATTCCACCATGATATCAAGTAATCCGAACCTTCGCCAAAGACGAGCGGCCATTTCAATAGCCTTAGCTTCCGATATTTCTACAGACCAATGAGCACGAACCCTTCGTGTGGCAGCAAATAGAACGCATCCAATAGAGTTACGTGCAATGACACCCAAGCCTATCCAACCCTCTACAGCAAGAGAAGCATCAACATTAACTTTAACAATACCTGGTGGTGGAGCAGACCAAACACGATGAGTGTTACCTAGTGGAGTCACACAAGTGGAATAAATGTGCTTCACATGTGCGCCATGATCCTCAACCCATCGTGTAACACGAGAAAGAATAACCTTATGAGGTGTCTGCATGTTGTTGAAGACCAAAGAATTTCGAGCGCCCCATATGCCCCATGCAAGAAATGCCCCTTTAATCCTGATTTTGCTATCAACCTCACGCCAACTCACCAATACATCACAGATAGAGGAGGCTAGTGCTCGTTGTCGCAACTCGTCACAACCATTGTCAATCCATAAATCCAGCAGACAAAGGCAATTGAAGATAGAGTGAACATGAGATTCAGCTTGGCCGCATCCGCAAGGGCATGAGGCATCGTCGGTCAAATGCCGATGCACTATAAGGCCACGAACCGAAAGTATATTCGTGCGCAAATGGCACAAAAAGTGCCTCACCTTTGGATTAACATCCATACGCAAAATATCCACCCAAGCTTGATAGAAATTTTCAAGATTCCCACCTTTTCCGAGCATATACGCAGTTTTCACCGTACAACAAGCATCTTTAGTGTAGGCCCAAGTAAGATCATCTTTCATGGCAATTGAACTAAGCAGGGTGCTTAGAATACATCTCACATCTCGGTCATTAAAGTTAGATTCAATCAAATCAAGCTTCCACTCATTTCTATCAAAATCAATTAAATCACTTACCATGACAAGTTCATTATTTCGGCCACTTGTTAGAAATCTTCCGTCCTCATCAACCACCCAAGGGTCATCCCATATCCTCACTTGTGACTCATAATGAAGTATCATAGTGAATTGTTGGGTTGTCAAGGTATTTATTATAGAAGGTATTAAGTGAATAAACTTAATTAACCTAGTAAACTTATAAAGATGTTATAACTATATCTAGATGGGTGGATTGTAAATTTAAGAAGATGTTTAATGAAATGGAAGTTTACGATATAATGTTCATAAACTAAATGCATTAGCTAGTAAATAGAGTATATAATTTGATTGGAGTCGTTAATGGTGTTACAAAGAAGAATCTCTTAGCTAAACTTTGAAAGTAAAATAACTTAGATAGTTTTCTCACAAAAAGTTATAAAAGGGATTAACTAATAATCACTGATAAGGAGGATATTGGAGTAAGTTTAACTAATTGGGGACTAGACTACTAAGATGGTGTTTCTAAACCGAAATTTGGTTTAGTAACTATAAATAGAGTATTATAAATGAATTAGTACAAGTGAATACAAGGGTAATGATTACTTTAAAGAAATTTTAGTTATTTGATTCAATTATTCTGTAACTAGGAAAGGAATGGACTCATCAATGCAGGTGTGAGTATGGTTCCTGGATGGGTTCATTGTTGATCACATTAATTAGAATTCAGCTAATGGTATAACTAGAACCCTATTTAGTCACTTTAATCAACCTTTAATTGGTGAACCTCAAGTTATGGAGTTTGAGTTAACTCTCCTTAGTTAATTCTAAGAGAGAGACCTGTGGTAATTGTTGTTTGTGCTTGATAACGGTTATAATCATTCTTGAGATAAATATTGATTGATAATCATGAAGTATAAAAGAGTATAAACTATTTATAAGCAAGAATATGAGTTTTGCGTTTGTGATTTAGTAACTCTTATTTATAAATTGTTGTGATTTATAAGTTCTATGATTGAAATTGAGTTGAACCTAGTTGCATAAGTATGTTAAACCTCGAATTTGTAAGAAAGTACAATGACATGTGATTATAGCTTTTTAGAGTGAAGTCTTCTAGTGTGGTTGGTTATACAACAATTGCTTATAATTACTAAAGCTAGCGGATGAGTTTCAAGAATGATTGGTTGTGTTATAAATGATAATCGAAAGGAATCTAAAAGGGGAAAGTAGCCTCGTCTGAGTCGACAGATGAGGTGACACGAACAGTGCCTCATGGATTGTGAACCTTGGGGCCCCCACAGGAAACCTGGCCATTGCTCTGTGGGACGATAATCGGGCGATATATCAGGTAATGTGAAACATGTGGATGGCTGATTGAATCAGCGGAAAAATGTACTCCGGACTATTCGCGATTATTGGCCAAAAGTAAAGCGAATGGTTGGGTGATGACCCCACTGTCGGAGTGTAAGCTTTGTCTCCTCCGCCGCGTTCTCTTTCCCCTTAGTTAAAAGAAAGTTATCTCAACTTGTGAAAGTTATATCGATATTTGATTCCCGATAAGGAGTCGTATAATGGTAAGTTGTTTCGATATTGGATTTTGATAAGGAATCATATCATGTAGTAATGAATGTTTATTCAATATTTGAATATGAATATCGATATTGATTTCCTGATAAGGAAGCATATCATGGTAAGTTACACTGATGTTGGATTCCCGATAAGGAATCGTATATTGTTATTGGATTCTTGATAAGGAATCATATTTTGGTAATGGATTCCCGATAAGGAATCATGTCATGGAGTGTTGTCATTTTTATTTAATTTTGCGATATTCCATTTGGTACCATTGTAATTTTGGCTTTTCTATTTGATACCACTATTTTTCGGATATTCTACAAGGTACCACTATAATTTGATTTTATTCTCTATTGTAGCATTCAACTAAGTAAAGTGTTAATTTAAGTTAGAATAGGCTAGAGTTTTACTTCGATTTACATGTTTTAATTTGCGTTAAGGTTTTAGTAATCGTTTAGTCGTTAAGGTCAAAGTTGAGGTCATATTTGACAATAAAAAGACATAGAATATAATGATCATTTTTATGAAAATTTTGACTGACAAATAGAGCTTTAAGGGTTAAAACGACACCCTAAAATCTTAATTTATTAAATTTTTGCAACTGCAAAAAGAAACATGCAAAATCCAAACAAAATCGTATTCTTGTTCAACCATTAACTAAGATTTTACTTAAAAAAATGATATGATAAGGATTAATATTAAATTAGAGGGGTATCATGTGGAATTTTAAAATAACAGTGGTACCAAATGAAAAAGCCAAAAATTCAATGGTACCAAATGGAATATCC
Source organism: Beta vulgaris subsp. vulgaris (assembly GCF_026745355.1). Lineage (NCBI taxonomy): Eukaryota > Viridiplantae > Streptophyta > Magnoliopsida > Caryophyllales > Amaranthaceae > Beta > Beta vulgaris. Next base: position 11,133,047 of record NC_079210.1, read on the forward strand.
CTTTAATTTTTAATAAGGAATTGTTTTGTAGAAGTATAAGAAAATGACTGATATAGTATTTGAGAATATAAGTTGGATATTCCGATAAGAAATCGACTAAAGGAAATAAGTCATATAATCTATATTAGAGTTGGTTAACTTAGATTCCTCATAAGAAAGTATGATATGTTGAACGCTAATTGAATGAAGATAGTTGGAATATGTTTGTGCTTTGTTTGCTGTTACATGAACGATGGTGTACTATGAGGGGAATTGAATAATGTTATTGCATGTATGTGTCCAATAGGACTAATGCTATAGTTTGATATGACTTGCGTGATTAATCTGAGCATGATGAATAGTGACTGTTGAGTCGTTTTCAAGTAAAAACCACCAAAACATGTGTTAAGCTTATTTACGGGTTTAGTACTCAGCTTTGCTGATGTGTGTATGTTGTTTTGTCATTTCTGTGGCCAGACATTCGGTGGGTGGCAGTTTCTTAAATGTTTCATGTTGAAGTCGTAAGTTAAGCTTTTGCAAGTTGAAGCTGAGACAAGATGGGGTAATATTGTATTTGTTTTCGAGGTGAGGACGCTCGACGTTTTAATAGTTAGTAATAAATTATTTATAACTATTTTTGTACTAGAGTCGTTAGTGCTCCTGATTCTCTGTTGGATGTTTCTCCGCGAAAGCGTTGATGTTGTTGAGTTTGGGAAGTAATTTATTCTTTGAAACTGTAATAGGTTGAAACTATTTCCACTTTAGAGTTATCCAATTTTCAAAGGAAACTCTGCTGAATTTTCTATAGAAATTTATGAGAATGAAGTATGAGAATCAGGGAGTAGTTGTAATAGTTAATTAATTTGAATAGAGTTGGGAATTGAATTCCACACTCTCTGATGTAGTTCGGTGAGTGTGATGTTAATAGTCCGGGTTATCTCAACTAGAGTCTCTTTCGCTGTGCTTAATCCTCTGTAAGCTGGTCGGGAGAATCCGGGCTGTTATAGTAGCTTTTTAACTTTATAACTTTGAAATTATTATTATCCTTTAAACTATATTTTTAAGTAAAAAAACAGAAATTTGGTTCATCGATCCGGAACGGAATTTTATGGGTTTGGATCGAACTGGATTGAAAACCCGGAATATTGATTTTCAGCGTATTGAGGACCTTACTGGAATCCTTGGTTCGGTTCAGTCCGGTCCAAATTTTGGTCCGACTCTAACCTTTGCACACCCCTATGCACGGTGTATTATATGAGAGAATGAGTATGGTAAATAAAGAAAACTAATACTTCTTACGTCCTAAAGTATAGTTTTATCTTTATGGCATGGTCTCCAATGTGAATATTTGACCATCAATATTTTTAATTACGTATTAATAAAAATTATAAAAAACTAATATTACATAACTACACTTTGAAATGAATCTAGCAAGATCCCACAAGAGTGTTATATTTTATACAAATTTTATCATACAACCGGGTATATATCGAGCATTATACACCTAATCCAAGGCTATAATAATATAATATATTAAAAGGCGTGCGAAAACAAGAAACTGTGCCACATGGCGCTATCCCTAGGAAGTTTTAGTTCATGTAATCCATGTACAATAAAAAAAATTAAGAAATTGCATAGTATGGGGTTTGATCCCGTTACCTTAAGTACATATACTAAAGTTTTAACCACTAGGCTAAGTTGTATTTAGTGTTATCATCATAAAGTATTATATTAATAAATGAAATTTTTTCTTACCCGGGCATAGCTCGGGAATAATAACTAGTCTATACAAATATATTAAAAGGTGTACGTGATAATGTATACACGCCACGTGGTACTCCTAGCTTGCAACAAGATTTGAACCCATGACCTCTTGCTATTATACATGACACAATTACCATCTAAACCAACTTTTAATCATGCTTTTAAGTGTCCACATTATATATTTGTACCTTTTAAATGTTGAATTTTCCTTAATATATTTTAATGGGAATGGAAAAAAAATTATTAAGTTTTGAAAACAATATCAACCCGGAACAACGCCCGGGCCCAAATACTAGTTATACACTTAATCCATGGCTATTTTTTTGCTCCTTGCTCATTTGAAATATTCTAGATGAACAAAATATACTTAAAAGAAGATTATAAATAAGCAAATGTTGTACATGCATATGGTACACCCGGGTGTATGATGAATATACTCATTCTTTTATATACTCCATGTGTGATTTTTTTTAACTACTATATTTTACTTAAATGGTTGTTTCCTTTTAATTAATACATTATTTAAACTTTTCTCATTTGGGGTACTTGGCCCATCACAAAGTAATAGTATTACATATTTTTTTAAAAAGTAATAGTATTATATTTGTTTTTCTCTTTTTTCACCTAAAAGTAATACTTTTTACCTTTTCTTATTATTTTATAATTAATGGGTCAAAAAGTACCTTTCAAAAAATTTAAAAGTAAGATTGATTACATTGTTGTGTATATAAGAGCAATGCCATTGGTGATGAGTTTGTTCACCAAATTTCCCTACTTACTCATGTTTTATTCATTTTATGAACAAATGTATCACCTCCACTCCACTCATGAAAAAAAAAACCATCAAAAGTCACTTTATCTCTTCTATTTTTCACTACCCCACCTCAACTTTTTAGATCTCTCCTATTTCTCTTTCCTACTTCAATTAATAATATACTTTACATATTAAAAATAAAAATGGATTATCTTATGATTACTTGAAATTATAATAATTAATTGCCAAAAATTAATTATCATTATTGGAAAATTAGTAAAATAATAATTAATTACGAAAAATTAATTATTATTATCGCATATGTCAATATGAGTATCATTTATTAGAGAGATAATGATTGAAGAAGTGTTTTTTTATTCTGAAATATGGGTTATCATTTTATAGAGGGAAAAAAATATGAATTTTGGTATTTTTGTTTTTTTTTTTGAAATAGGGATTTTCTTGGAAATTCCGTGGAAATTTCCACGAAATTTCCCAAAAATATACACAGCAGCCACGTGGCAGCGTGCCACTGGCTGATTGTGTGTCATGCTTCAACCTTTTTGACATAAGAAAATTTAAAATTTTCTCCTTGTCTCTCAATGGACCGTGAACAAATTGTTCACATGATGAGTAATGACACATTTTGTCATTTGGTGAATACTTTTTATCACGAATGGAATCCAACTTATTTTTGTTCAATTCAAAATTTCAGATTTCGGTGAACAAACTCATCACCAATGATATTGCTTTAAGAATGTAAAAATTAAAAGTAAGAAAGAGGAAAAATATCATCAATGTTGTGAAAACAGTGGAATGACCAATTCCACTGTTGAACACAGTGAAGTCCACTGCCATGCATTCAATGCATGGTAAGTTTTTCTTGCCGTTATTGTTGATTTATGCAAATACACAGTAAGATTTGTGCCTATAAATACTACAAATTGTAAGAAGTGAATACACCGAACTGAAATACAATACTCTTCTGATAAATTTCTCTCAGTAACATTCTTTCTATATATCTTTACTTACAACACGTTATCAGCACGAGTGTTCTACCGAATTTTTTTTAAAGGTATCTTTAAAATCTTTACATCCATTTTATTTTTAAGTTTAAATTTTTCTCCAAGCCCAACCCTTTACTATCCGAACATGGATCAACAAAGTAACGGGATTAACATTGTTTTACACAATGTCTCTTCTCGGGTTTTATTTTGGATAGAGCGAAACAATGTGCCATTCACTACCAACCCAGCGAGGGGAACTGTAATACAACCCCGACCAGTAACCGTAACACGGTACAAATACCTACTAGAGAAACACCTACAAACCCCTGTTCCCAACACCAATAATAACCCTCCTATACAACCAGCTGAAAATCAACCTCCGACCAGTAATAAAAGAGATAGAGATGAACAGGAAGAAACTAGTAGTAAACGTCACCATGCTACTAACGCAGAAAACAAATAATTTTAACGCCACCTTCATGGAGGGCAAGGACATTTTATTTACGTTATTTTATTTTATCTGCTCTTAAACCGCCTATATGGACAGGTTAATTTTTTTTGCCACCTATATGGACGGCCTAGTGAAGTGATAGCATTATTATTCTTATATGTGCAATAATGTCGTATGTATGCAGGGAACAAGCATTCAGAACATTATTATATATTATTGTCTCTAATCTTCTACTTTTTGCATTTATAGTTACATATATTATATTACTAATTTACTAGCATGCTCTAATATATATTTGTCAATATTAGAATTTTATTATGTATGTTGTATATTTTTTAACTGTATATGAACTGCACAGTTAGGGATAACCCTCTATAAAAGCGGATTACCATCCCCATTTTCACCACACATCCCTTATCTTTTTCCGATTTTTTTTCTCTAAACCCCAAATTTTTTTCCTTCTTCCTCAACCTTCCGGCCACCATGTTTAACGCCGACGACAACCGTCCTCCACCCTCATCTTCTCTTTTGAAGAGGATTTTAGGAAAATAAACTCTACTTATTTCTTATAGCCGGTTTCTTTTTCCTCCTCATGGCATTAATGATATATCTCCTAATACATAAATAGGAGACAAAAAAAAAAAATTCCCCCGGAAGAATGGCGAAAAATGCACATGAATATCAATTTTTTTTGTCTTTAAGTGCATTTTAGGAAGTTTTTTTGTTTATTCACTTGTTGTATTTTGTTTCTATTTTTGGTATTTTCTTGTTTTTTTTGCTTAGCTTCATTATTATTGTACGCTATTTTTAGTTTTTTTTTTTGTATTATTTATCTATAATAATAATGATATAAATCGGGGAGAATATATATATATGTGATTTATCATCATTACTAATTTCAAATATTTACCTATTTGTAGTCAAAAGAATGGGAGATCTAGTGAAAAGACAATTTAACATACTAGATCTATCTGGGCAAAAGTTTTTAGAATGGACGGTGGACGCCCAAATGAATTTAAAGGCCCAAGGACTGGAACATACAATTAAAGATGTGACAACCCAACAAGGGGATGCAACTACAACAGCCGCATCAGTTAAAATTGCGACTGTACAAGAAAAGGCAAAAGCCTTAGTCCTCCTAAGACATCATTTACATGAAAGTTTAAAAAGTGAATATCTACTTGTGGATGATCCAAAAGAACTATGGGATAGCCTAAATGAAAGATATGGGCATCACAAAAATGTGCTTCTCCCAAAGGCACATTATGACTGGACCAATCTGAGGTTCCAGGATTTTAAAACGGTCAGTGATTACAATTCAACATTGTTTAGAATTGTAACATTGTTAAGATATTGTGATCATCCCATCACAGAAGAGCAAATGATAAACAAAACGCTCTCCACTTTCCACGCCTCTAATATCTATTGGCAGAACAATACAGGTTCAGAGCTTTCAAAAAGTACTCTGAGCTAATCTCAGTACTACTTGTGGCTGAACAAAATAATGATCTTTTGCTGAAAAATCATAATCTTAGACCTACGGGGTCTTCAGCCACTCATGAGATAAATGCAATAGAAAGCTCTAATCCACCAGAAGCAAATGCTATACATAGTGGTGGACGCGGTAATTACAACGGTCGTGGTAATTACCGTGGCCGAGGGCGTGGACGTGGAAGAGGCCGATTTTCCCCAAGAAATAATAATTTTAAACATTCTGATAAAAATTGGGGACAATCATCTGGAAATCAGAGGCAGACGTCCTATAAAGGAAATGATACTTGCCATAGATGTGGCATGACTGGGCACTGGGGCCGCACATGTCGTACTGACAAACATTTGGTAGATCTATGAAGCAAACTTTGTTAATGAAGCCACTACATCCATGCCCAGCCTTGATGTTTCAGATTTTTTTATGGATGATGCTAAAGTAGAAAATAACTTTGTTTAGATCACAATCATTAATGTGCTTAGTTTATTTAACTGCTTCAATATCCACTTTCATGTATTGTTCCTTATTATTAATAAAATACATTTTTCTTATACTAATCATCGTATTTATTATTTATGAAGATATGAATTCATCAGAAGTTGGAACAAAGAACAATGTCTCCTGGACAGTGGGACAACACACACCATATTGAAAAATAAAGAGTATTTTTCAAAACTTACAATATTCCAAGCAAATGTTAGTACAATTTCTGGGACAGCCAAGCTAATTGAAGGCTCTGGAAAAGCTTGCATTATATTTCCAAATGGGACAAAATTGATAATTAATGACGCATTATATTCGAGTAAATCTCGAAGGAACCTCATAAGTTTCAAAGATGTACGTCAGAATGGTTACCATTTGGAAACAATGACGGTGAACAAAGAGGAATTCATATGCCTAACGGCAGAGAAAACGGCAAGAAATACATCTATGAAAAATTGCCAGCAATTTCCTCGGGACTATATCGCATAGATATACGTCCGATTGAAATTAATATGATATCTAACCAGAAGTTAGATAATAGAAAATCATTTACTCTATGGCATGACCGATTAGGCCATCCCGGCACAGGAATGATGCATAGAATCATTGAAAACTCAAATGGACACTCTATAAAGAATGTCAAAATTCCTCGGTCAAATGAATTAACATGCTCTGCATGCTCACTTGGCAAATTGATAATCAGACCATCTATAAATAAGATTGCCACTGAATCTCCAATGTTTTTAGAAAGAATTCAAGGAGATATTTGTGGGCCTATTCACCTGCATGGGACCATTTCGTTATTTCATGGTATTAATTGATGCCTCTACTCGATGGTCACATGTGAGCCTTCTGTCAAGCAGAAATGTTGTTTGCAAAACTTTTGGCTCAAATAATTCGATTAAGAACTCAATTCCCAGATCATACAATAAAGAAAATAAGATTAGACAATGCTGGGGAATTTACATCCCAAACATTTAATGACTATTGCATGTCTATTGGGATTATTGTTGAGCACCCTGTACCTCATGTACATACACAAAATGGTCTTGCTGAATCATTAATCAAAAGACTACAATTAATTGCAAGACCATTAATAATGAGGTCAAAATTGCCATCTACTACTTGGGGTCATGCTATATTACATGCGCGCAACATTGATAAGATTAAGGCCGACAGCCTATCACAAATTCTCACCATTACAATTAGTATCGGTCGAGAACTGAATATCTCACATTTGAGAATTTTTGGGTGCGCTGTACATATACCTATTGCTCCGCCCAACGTACTAAAATGGGTCCACAAAGAAGGATGGGAATATATGTTGGATTTGAATCTCCATCAATTATCAAATATTTAGAGCCAACAACTGGTGATCTATTTACGGCTCGATTTGCCGACTGTCATTTTAATGAGTCGGTATTCCCATCCTTAGGGGGAGAGAAAGTGGACCCACAAAATATAAAATCGGAAATTACATGGAACGCATCGCAAATGTCGTTTCTGGACCCGAGAACAAATTCATGTGAACAAGAAGTCAAGAAAATTGTTCATCTGCAAAGTATTGCAAACCAATTGCCAGATGCATTCACAGATTCTAAGAAAGTGACAAAGTCACATGTACCTGCTGCGAATGCTCCGGAACGGATTGAAATTCCTAATGACAATAAGGCAATTGAAAATGAGTCAATAGCACGTCGAAAACGTGGCAGACCACCCGGTTCTAAAGATTTAAAACCAGAAAAATGAAAAGGCAAGGGGAGACAACGAACGAAATTAATATAAATCTCCCAACAGAGCATGATGAAAACAAAATGAAGAAAACGTGTTCCAGAAGAAAAGGAACATGAAAGCATAGACAACAATGAAACTTCAATTAATTATGTTTCTACAAAGAGACAATGGAATCGAAAAGATGTTGTCTTGAATGAAATTTTTGCTTACTCGATAGCGGTTGAAATGACATACGATGAAAATGATGTAGAGCCAAATACAGTTGATGAATGTCGCCGTAGAAAAGATTGGCCAAAATGGAAAGAGGCAATTCAAGCAGAATTGAGATCACTTGAAAAACGTGAAGTATTCGGTCAAATAACCCAAATACCAAAAGGTGTAAAACCAGTTGGGTACAAATGGGTATTCGTGAGAAAACGAAATGAGAAAAATGAGGTTACTAGATATAAGGCAAGATTAGTAGCCCAAGGCTTCTCGCAAATGCCAGGGATTGATTATGATGAGACATATTCTCCAGTAGTCGATGCAACTACACTAAGATTTCTGGTAAGTTTATCAGTTTCGAAAGGATTGCAAATGAGATTGATGGATGTAGTGACCGCATATTTGTATGGCTCACTTGACACAGATATTTATGAAAGTTCCTGATGGACTAAAACTACCAGAAAATCACATGCCCAAAGAGATATTTTAATAAAATTGAAAAATCACTCTATGGGGTTAAAACAGTCTGGAAGAATGTGGTATAATCGTCTTAGTGAATACCTATTGAAAGAAGGATTCAAAAATAATCAAATCAGTCCCTGTGTTTTCATTAAGCGATCTAAATCAGGATTCGCGATCATTGCTGTATATGTCGATGATTTGAACATTATCGGAACTCCTAGAGAACTTGAAGCGACTGCAAAATACTTGATGAAAGAATTTGAGATGAAAGATCTCGGGAAGACAAAATTTTGCCTTGGCCTGCAAATGGAACATCTAAGAAATGGGATTTTTGTCCATCAATCAAACTATACAGAAAAAATCTGAAACGTTTTTTCATGGACAAAGCCCACCCAATAAGTTCTCCAATGGTAGTGCGTTCCCTGAATGAGAAAGATGATCCATTCAGACCACGAGAAGAAATCGAGAGATTCTTGGTCCTGAAGTACCATATCTAAGTGCAATTGGTGCTTAATGTACTTGGCTAACAATACTCGACCTGCTACATAGCTTTTTCAGTAAACTTGTTAGCTAGATACAGCAATGCACCAACAAAGAGACATTGGAATGGAGTCAGACACTTATTACGTTATCTTCGAGGAACACAAGATCTCGGATTATTCTATCATCGAGACCAAATGCGTCACTCATTGGATATGCAGATGCTGGCTACCTATCCAGACACAAAAGGCTAAGTCTCAATCCGGATATCTATTCACTTATGGAGGTACTGCAATATCTTGGAAATCCACGAAGCAGACTTTGACGGCCACATCATCAAATCATGCAGAATTAATTGCTCTTTATGAAGCTGGAAGGGAATGTGTATGGCTAAGGTCAATGATCAAGAATATCCAAGAAGAATGTGGGATGGAAACAATAACAACAAATCCAACTATCATCTACGAAGACAATACTGCATGCATCACCCAAGTAAGCGAAGGGTACATCAAAGGAGACAAAACTAAACATTTTCACCAAAGCTCTTCTTCACTCATGACCTCCAAAAGGAAGGGACGATCAACATCCGACAAATCCAATCATGTGAGAATCTTGCAGATTTATTCACCAAATCCCTTCCGGCGAAGAAATTTGAAGAATTAGTCCGAAAAATTGGAATGCGTCATCTTCATGATATATGCTAGATTCAGGGGGAGTATTATATGCGCTGCACTCTTTTTCCCTTCGATCAGGTTTTTATCCCACCGGGTTTTTCCTGACAAGGTTTTTAATGAGGCAGTTAATTTTAAGCATATAAGATTATTATAGTTATACTCCTTTCCCTAGTTATGGATTTTTCCCACAGGGATTTTCCTAACACATTCTAAATAGGACAACATCTGTTATGAGTTATCAGTGGACATTCAAGGGGGAGTGTTGTGAAAACAGTGGAATGACCAATTCCACTGTTGAACACAGTGAAGTCCACTGCCATGCATTCAGTGCATGATAAGTTTTTCTTGCCATTATTGTTGATTTATGCAAATACACAGTAAGGTTTGTGCCTATAAATACTACAAATTGTAAGAAGTGAATACACCGAACTGAAATACAATACTCTTCTGATAAATTTCTCTCAGTAACATTCTTTCTATATATCTTTACTTACAACAATCAACAATATTTTGTCGATAGTCTTAAAGTTTGACCATATTTTATGAAACAAAAAGCAAGGGTTGGAGTATCAAATAAACTAGTTTTTATATGCACGCGATGCGTGCGAACATATGTATAAAATTATTTTTTTAGGAGATGAAGAAAATTAAATTAATTATTAATTATTTCTAATAAATTAGGAATATTTGAATTGTTGGTGGTTTTCTTTTTGTAATTTTTTTTTATTTTTTAAATTAATTAGGTAGTTTTCTTTTTTATCTTTTCATTAAAGGAAGTAGTTATAATAGAGATGTTACTAGTCTTATATGCACGCTATGCGTGCGAAATCGTCAGGTAAGTTAAATTGATTACATAAAAGCCTTATATGCACGCTATGTGTGGTAAATCGTTTTTAAAATTAAATTAATTACATATTTATATCTAGTAATATTTGCACAAAAAATTATTATATTTATAAAGTTTTATTAAAGGGAAACATATTCATAGTTCAACAACGTATTAACTAAGATACTATATGAACATTTGCAATATTTTTTTTAATTGTTTAATTTGTTTTCATGATCCTTGCATCTCTATTCTATATGGGAAGAGGGGTAGGACACTAAAATATTAGAAACCCCATTTTACCCTCATCTCTATTCTATATGTCAAGAGGGGTAGGACACCAAAAATCTAAAAACCCCTATATTACCCCTAACAAATTAAGTAAATTACATCCAAAATGAGAAAAAAAGAAAAATAAAATAAAATTAAGTATTACGTGCAAACTAATTGCCTTTAACTTCCCATCCAAAAGAAAACTGCTTCTATCTACAAACAAAAAAATTAAAAGGCAAAAAAAAAAAAAAACCACACATTACAATGTAACCTACTAATCTATTATGAAATCGTAATTTCTACAACTAAATCTGAAATTCTATTTGTTTCTATCTTAAACACCTCTAAACAGATTCAATAATCTTTCTGAGTGAAATGCTTCTGCTTTTGGAAGAACTTTCATCTTCCCCTTCAATATCTACAATCAAATACACAACAATAATAACTTTTTGAAGTCTACAATTCCTCTTTCAACAACTACAATCAGGTAACCTCAACCCTATATCAAAGACACAATATTATGTTGTTCTGCATCTTATTAATAACTTTTTATGCAGTATAGTCGAACCAAATCAAACAGAGGATAATTGGAAAATCTAGAGGCAGCCAACATAGTCATCACTTACCAGGTACTTGAGACTAATTGTTATTGATCACTATATATGGCAAAATGATGAATCCCATAACTTAAGTTATCAGGTAATAATAGGTTACCAAGTAAAAACTTCAAAATCGCAAAACCCAATAATGGTATTATCGAGTGGCCAAAATACTAAATTGCATAATGGCATAATTGAGTGAAGAAAATTACAACTCACGAAATCTTCAACAAACTGAAACCAAAAGACAAAGAAAGTCAAAGGAAAAATATTTTTTATAGAATTGACAACAGCAGTTTGGAGAGCGAACGAGTAGAGCATGAGATTTTGAAGTGGAGGAGGAGGGGGAGAGAGAGGAAGATCTTAGGAAGCTTAGAGATATTATAACTTTATCTTATAACAGGGGTAAGCTTTCATATGTATTTAAATTTCATGTTATTAGGTAGGTTTATGTGATAATGCCATAATGGTAATCACAAAGAAATTATACTCATTCAATCACATAATATTCATACAAGTTTGTTTCCTTTTGAAACTTTTTGAGAACTAACCTACATTACTTAATTATACATATTTTAAATGAGAAAAGATGGTGTAGACGTTGTTTTCATTGGTAACTAATAATGAGCTTTTAATTATTGTCATCTACACTTTGATTGTATTTGTATATTATGATAGACATGTTTATTTGGAGTGTTATGCTTTTTACTAAAATAGTTAGGTAAAATAATATTCAAAAGCTAAAAAACTATGTAAAAAGAATAGAAAAAAAAATAAGACAAACAAAAACAAAGGTCGGAACGGAGTAAGAATAGAGGACGACAATCCCTATAAGATTGTCCTTAATTTATAAGGTTATTATCATTGTTAAATAAAATAAAAGTAACCCTAGCGAGAAGGGCATCCTAAAATTACTTAAATACCTTTATAAAAAAATTATTGTTGTTAAATAAAATAAAAGTAATTTTATTAGCTCTTAAAATTTATAGATAGTCAAATTACTAGGGTTACTTTTATTTTATTTAACAACAATAATTTTTTTATAAAGGTATTTAAGTAATTTTAGGATGCCCTTCTCGCTAGGGTTACTTTTATTTTATTTAACAATGATAATAACCTTATAAAATTAAGGACAATCTTATAGGGATTGTCGTCCTCTATTCTTACTCCGTTCCGACCTTTGTTTTTGTTTGTCTTATTTTTTTTTCTATTCTTTTTACATAGTTTTTTAGCTTTTGAATATTATTTTACCTAACTATTTTAGTAAAAAGCATAACACTCCAAATAAACATGTCTATCATAATATACAAATACAATCAAAGTGTAGATGACAATAATTAAAAGCTCATTATTAGTTACCAATGAAAACAACGTCTACACCATCTTTTCTCATTTAAAATATGTATAATTAAGTAATGTAGGTTAGTTCTCAAAAAGTTTCAAAAGGAAACAAACTTGTATGAATATTATGTGATTGAATGAGTATAATTTCTTTGTGATTACCATTATGGCATTATCACATAAACCTACCTAATAACATGAAATTTAAATACATATGAAAGCTTACCCCTGTTATAAGATAAAGTTATAATATCTCTAAGCTTCCTAAGATCTTCCTCTCTCTCCCCCTCCTCCTCCACTTCAAAATCTCATGCTCTACTCGTTCGCTCTCCAAACTGCTGTTTGTCAATTCTATAAAAAATATTTTTCCTTTGACTTTCTTTGTCTTTTGGTTTCAGTTTGTTGAAGATTTCGTGAGTTGTAATTTTCTTCACTCAATTATGCCATTATGCAATTTAGTATTTTGGCCACTCGATAATACCATTATTGGGTTTTGCGATTTTGAATTTTTACTTGGTAACCTATTATTACCTGATAACTTAAGTTATGGGATTCATCATTTTGCCATATATAGTGATCAATAACAATTAGTCTCAAGTACCTGGTAAGTGATGACTATGTTGTTGGCTGCCTCTAGATTTTCCAATTATCCTCTGTTTGATTTGGTTCGACTATACTGCATAAAAAGTTATTAATAAGATGCAGAACAACATAATATTGCGTCTTTGATATAGGGTTGAGGTTACCTGATTGTAGTTGTTGAAAGAGGAATTGTAGACTTCAAAAAGTTATTATTGTTGTGTATTTGATTGTAGATATTGAAGGGGAAGATGAAAGTTCTTCCAAAAGCAGAAGCATTTCACTCAGAAAGATTATTGAATCTGTTTAGAGGTGTTTGAGATAGAAACAAATAGAATTTCAGATTTAGTTGTAGAAATTACGATTTCATAATAGATTAGTAGGTTACATTGTAATGTGTGGTTTTTTTTTTTTGCCTTTTAATTTTTTTTGTTTGTAGATAGAAGCAGTTTTCTTTTGGATGGGAAGTTAAAGGCAATTAGTTTGCACGTAATACTTAATTTTATTTTATTTTTCTTTTTTTCTCATTTTGGATATAATTTACTTAATTTGTTAGGGGTAATATAGGGGTTTTTAGATTTTTGGTGTCCTATCCCTCTTGACATATAGAATAGAGATGAGGGTAAAATGGGGTTTCTAATATTTTAGTTTCCTACCCCTCTTCCCATATAGAATAGAGATACTTCCTACGAAAACAACTTGACTTGTTAATAAAGTTGCAGCCACTATCGTTAGGTGGGCCCGACACTGGTAATCTGTCAATCTTTTGTCTTACATAGGCAGCCAATCAGTTCCTCTGACAGACCAAACAAGGAGAGAGAGAGAGAGACGTACTCTCTTTTCATCTCCCCTTGTTCAATACGACTCAAATATTAGATGGTAATATTGATTCTCTTGAGTCCTTTCCAAATTTGGGTTTAAATCTTCTTCATTTTATTTGTTTGAATTATACTAAAAAAAATATCATCATTAAGCAAATTAAATTGCTTAAACCCATTAACATAAATACATAATAACCTAACCCTTGGAATTTTAGCAAGTTTGGAGAAGTGGGTATTTGCAGTTATCAAAATGGGTACATCCCAAATTGAAGAAAAAATTGAGGGTTGGTTGTATGTAATAAGTTCTAATCGTTTTGGGTTACAAAGCTCGTCTAAACGCTACTTTATTCTTGAAGATCATCATTTTAAGTGCTACAAATCAATCCCAAATTCCCAAAATGAGGTTTATTCTCCTTACTTTCCTACACTAATTTGAGTTTGTAATCGAATTTGATTTTTTTCATTTGATCTCTTTTTGTTTGGTTTATGATTCTGGTGTGTTTTATTTTATTTATTGATTGTCTAGAACTGGATTACTTTACGGTTTTTTATTCTTGGGGAATTTTGTTAGTTGCTTCTTGCTTTCATGGTTATGATTTGATAGAATCAAACCCACTAGAAAATTAGTTCTTTTTGTGTGTTATCTGGTAATTCTATTGTATGCATGCATTACTCATCGTTAGTTATGATGCATAAATGATATTCAGTTTTAGTGTTTTCCTTATTGATTTGGGTTTTAACTTGGTGATGATGGTCAGAGTTTAGCTTAGCTTAGTGATAATGCTACTACCTTCACTGGCTCGTTTGGTGAGCAGTATCAAATGGCGGTAATAGCAATGAAATCATATGTGTGTTGCAAGGAAAATCCTGTACTCATTTTGGAATCTCATCCAGATTGTTTCCCACTAAATACCACATCTAAAGTGGTAATGGATGGCAATGTAAAAATTGTGAAGGAAAACATGTGTTTGGGGATCAATTCTCATGACCATGGACATTGGCATGATTTTTTTTAAAACAAAATTACACTAAAATTCATTACCATTACCGCCATTTGTCAGTGTCTACTGAACGAACCAGTAGTGTATTCTCCCACATGTTGGTTGCTGACTGACTCTGAGTTATGTTGCTGGTGGTTCTATAATGCTGACTGTGTCTGCATTATTTTCAAGTTTTTTGCAAGTAGTTCTCCTCTAAATTTTTTTAAGCTAACAATTTTAATGTTATTGTGGAATTTATTTTTACCTTTGTAGGGGGAACCATACTTTTCTAAGTTGCATAAAAAAACTTCTCCCTCTGCTTCTGCTTTTGTTTCAGCCTCCTGTCAAGAGCACTACTGTAGACTCCTGCATTCGCGTTGCAGATGATGGCCGAGAGAGTATTCACAGAAAAGTAAGGACTTTTGGGATTTAATGCCTCAGTTGTTCTTTCACTTAATGGAAGATGCAATCTTTTTACTATGAGAATTGGAGATGAACTTCTTGTGTATATACTTCTTGGTTAACTTTTTTGTGGGCTTTTATATCAATAAAAATTTTGTGGGTTGCAGGTATTCTTTACGTTCACATTGTATAACAGTTCTAATCATAGTGATCAGATTAAGGTATAGTCATTTTCTATCTGAGTTTGATATTAGTACTGCTTTTTGAAATTCTGATGTTTGATGAAGACTTTAATATAGTTGGGTGCAAGCAGTCCTGAAGTAGCAGCCAGATGGATCCATTTCTTTCAGGAAGCAGTTACTAAGGTTTGAAGCTGTCAACTTTGCTTACATCAGTTGAACTTTTGAGGGTAAATAAAGGAGGCTTTCCTCTATGTAGGTGTGTCCCATTGGGGGTTCCAGTGGTTTGGGCTGTCCCCACAACGCATGGCAGTGTTTTAGGTAACTATGTCGACTGTCGTTATCTAATATGTGCCTTGTATAGTAGATCAACATCTTACAGTGCATGTTAATATATGTTATGCAATTTCAATCATACCCAGTTTGGCAATTGGTTTCATATTGCTGGTAGCTTCTTCATCAACTGCTAAGATCTCACAAGTCAAAATAAGCATCAACAGAAAAGATGGAAAATCAAGGAGAAGGATTTGATTGTATCGTAACAGCGTAAACCAGTTACAACCTGCCCACTTTGGGGAGCATTACAAACTTCTGAATAGCTTTACACCCAAGCAATCAACCCAATTTTCCTTCCAGTATCTCAAAATCCCTTTCTGACACATAAATAAAGTATTACAATTCCCTAAAAGTCCTCTTTCTTTCTCTAACTAATATTTCACTTCATACTGTATGTTATTAGCCTTCCCCATCCTTCTAGAGTATGTAAGCAGGGGAGATGGTCTTGCGTTTCTTAATTCCCATCAGATTGGGGATAGTAGGAAGTAGTTCTCTGTAGTGTCCTGAACAAATTTCTCTAGGATAGCCTAAGAAAATCTTTATCTTTGTCAGATAAAATGGGGAAGGGGGGCCGTGTAACCTTTAAGCAGTGAATAGGTGCTTGAGTCTCACAAAATTCCTATATATAGGGACCTATCTACCACTACTAGGATGATGTCCTTGCCTTAGAGCATCCTCACTCATGGACAAATTGGCCATGAAATTGGGTCATCCATGAAGGTTAAAAAAACATAGCCTTCCACTCATGACTTTTGCATGCTTTAGGTTGGGTCATAAAATGACTCAATTCATGTTTGGGCATCATATGACCCAAGACATGAATCAAGTCATGTGAAAGGAGGAGGAAAGGGCCCACAGTTATTTTAAACTTTCAGATTTTGTAATCTGAATAACTTTTAAAATAAAAAAAAAAAAAAAAATCAACAACTGTCATATTTCTTTGAGATCTATAAATAGACATCCCTTTTGTTATATTTTGGAACACTTCCGAAATTAATTATTTTCTCTCTTTACATTATACACAAAATAATAAATACCCATTTTTTTTAATCCAAATTAATTACTAAATGTATTAAATTAGGATCATAAATACCCAAAATAATGTTATTTATAATATTATAAATACAAAAAGGTACAAATAATGTATTGATGTAGGAGAGAGAAAATAGGATGGGGTATAGTAAAAAGTAGGATAGAGAAGAATGATGTTTTTTTTTAGTCATGAGTGGGGTGCATTTATCAAAATGAGTCATAAAACATGATCAACTTTTGTAAGATGAGAGAGAAAGTTGATGAGAGAGAGGGATGACATGTTTTTTTGGGGCATGAGTGGGAATGCTCTTATAAGTTATAAGTATGAAACCTTCCATAAAGTCCATTCTTGTGTCCCCCATATTTGAGTAAGAATGGGTACGGGTTGTAATAGCTCTCCTGGGCTTAGGGTTCATGTCTTTTACAGTTCTACTGTTTACAGACATGACATGCCTGCAATAAACTGGCACAACCTTTTTATCTGCTGCAGAACCATTTTTTTGCCAGCCTGTTCTAGGTTTTTGGCTCCTCAGAATGCCACCCTAAGGGTGAGTCATGGTACTCTTAAGGAGGAGAGCAACTAAAAGCTCTTTTCCTTTATCTAACTTCCTTCCACTTCTTACTTTACTTAATTACCCTTCCTCATCCTTCTAGAGTATGTAAGCAGGAGATGGGAGTCCTGTTGATTGCTTGGATAAACATATTCCAGGAGGAAAAGGATCAATAGTTGCAGCTGGTGTTAATGGACAGTTTTCTTATACTGCTTAAGACCTTGCATCTCATCTCAAATTCTCATATAGAAGTAGAAAATTATACTTTGATAAGAAAACTTGGCACATCATTTTTGGGCAACATAAGCCACATAAAAGACTTCTTACTCACATCTGTTGCTTGTAGCTGAGAGTAGGTAGCATGAAAATTTAATGAGCCAAAATTTTGATTTAAGTGAAAACCCTTATGTGAAATAGATTGAGCAGTTCTAAGAGGATACATCATTCCAGTTCAACAAGTTGGGTTACTGCTTCATCCTCTCAAATGGATTTTATAACAACTGATGTTGTTGCACCTTCATCATGGAGAATATTTGGATGTCAGAATGGTAAGATAATATCCTCCTCAACATTGTTCTACTTATAGTAACATTCATTCTTGACTTGGGATCGGAGACAAATTGTTATATTAACTTTCAGGTTGGGGTATTGTGTTATTGTTACAGGATTACGAGTATTCAAAGAAGCCAAAGATGGAGATTTTCATGGAAAGGTGGGTAGCCTTCTGAAACTCTGATTCTCTTTTTCCTGACCTGAAAAGTATAGCTGATTCATCTTTTATATATACAGCAATGGGATGATCATCCTGCAATTATGGCTGTTGGTGTTGTTGATGGAACATCAGAAAACATTTTCCGGGCAGTCATGTCTCTTGGTCCTTCAAGATCTCAGTAAGCTTGGTGAATATTTTGTATAGTAATGAGTTTCCATAGAATAGAGCTTTTCTGTGTTTGCACATCAGTGTCTATGAAAAGTCAGTATATGAGTATGCAATATGCCTTTCTGGATGGTTTGTAACTTTGTATATTGGTATGCCCCCTCGGACGTTGACCAACAAGAGAGTATGTGTGTATTGATATACTCTTATTTTTCATTTGATGCATAGTGTCTTGCGATGTTAGTATTAAATTTGATTTCTTAGCGTTATAGGCCCTTGTGGTAAGTGGTCATAGATTGTGGTAACGAAAATGCATTGTAGTGTAAATTTGTAAAGCCATTCCCATAACAGTGTCATGGTAATGCTATTGCAGTACAAAACATCAATTTTATTCCTAAATATCATTATCATCCATTACTACTTGAGAGCGGTATTAAGTGGCAAATGAAATATATGAAGAAAAACACATGTCTGGGGATGAAGTTTCATTACCATAGGTATTTTCTTTGAGGGGATCAATATGGTAGACATTGACATGAGATTTACTTACAAAATTGCACTGAACTTGATGACCATAGCACCATTTACTACTAAACGGGTCGTAAAAGTTATAGCTGTTAACTAGCAACACTTTTAAATTTGAGGCCAATGATTCATTGTATCTTTTAAAGCTAATAAGATTTGACACATGATGCATCAAGTTACAAGGCAGTGAAATGCAAATTGATAATGTATTGTGAGAAGGATTTGAACTTATGGAGGAGTAAAGAAATTATGACGTGCGCATAACTGACATGAAGTGATGAAAGTTGAAACGCAGTTGGAATCTTCAGTAAAGAAAGAATTCTAGTCTAACTGCTGCATGAGTGGTGAAGAGTGATCTTCGTCAATTTGTAGCCTTACTATGACTGAGCAAGTGTTGAAGTAGACATAACCTCATTGGAAAGGCTGCTAAAAGACTTTGTTTGAGGCTTTCTGATGTCGGTCTTCTAGCTTCAGTGTTGTGTGCCATGCGACAAAAAATCTACCATTGCCTTAGTGTAAGTGCCTGGGGTGGTACATGGCCCACCAAAAAATTTATTTATTTGTTTTTCTGAGTCATGCAGATTTAGCAACTGTTGTGCACCTATAATACAAAGTACAGGCTTCACTTCAGTGGTCATTGTAGTCCGTGTCAAGAGTCAAGACACTCATTTGTTAGTTGGACTTTACATTCACAGCTTTTACCTTTTTCATTTCTTTTAATCTTCTTTTTTCCCCTTTTTTTACTTTCTTATCTTTACTGCCATTAGCTTGATCTTCTTCTTTTAGTTTATTATACTTTTTTTTTTTTAAGTATCACCATGTTCTACTTTTTCTGTTCTCTTCACTATTTTCATTTCTTTTAATCTTCTCTTCACTGCCGTAACCATTAGCTTGATCTTCTTGTTTTTTTTTTTTTTTTCTTTTGAGAGGATCTTCTCCTTTTAGTTTATTATACTTTTTTCTGAATATCCCCGTGTTCTATTTTTGCTCTTCTCGTCATTATTTTGAGGGCTACCATCTCTTATATTTTTAAGCCCTGATTAAATCTGTATTTGAGCATACTTTCTTACAATACATTACTAGCAATAATCACTCCGTTTTTCCAACAAATGCAACAATAATATTTTGTCTCAATGTATATCTTCTAATAGGTAACTTCTTAATAGTTTATAAGTGACTGATAATTAATCTAATGGTTAAATTTACGTGTTGGGGAGCCTGAATGTCAATATTAAAGCTAAGCAACTATATATGATCTTTTATAAGTTATTTGGTGCCCACCAAATTAGGAATCCTAGATCTGCCTCTGGCAACACGGGGAGGGGGGGGGGGGGGGGGGTTATTTACACTAGTTGCAATTTGGATGATGTGTTTCATTTTTATGATTGTTACTCTTATTCCATTCGCTTCATATCAGATCCCATCTGGGATTCTGGTTGTGTTCCTCCTTGTTGTTCACCTTCATCATTTCAATGCAATAAGTAAATACTTATAACCTCTTTGACTTTTTGGACAAATTTTCAGTCAGTTTCTTTGGAAGCTATATATCAAAATTGTATGAATTTGAAAAACAAGCAATTTTAGTACATTTCATTGTTGATATTTAGATTTAAGTGAACTTATGTAATTACAACTAATTCTGAGTTATCCAACATTAAGATTCTCAAAACTGAAAGAAGAAGAATATAAACCTAGCAATGGTTATCAGCAAGCCATTAGTTGCTAATTTTGTAATGCTTACTGAATGAAATGTGGTTAAGACCCCTGTCCCCGGTGTTCCCATGTTGAAGATTTATGTCCAAACTCCAAAGTGCACATTTTGTTTTACCTCTAGAAATTTACCATGCGAGCGCACCTAGAGATTCTGCATATGTTGTGGATACATCCTTCAGGATTATTCCACTCCACCCTCCCCCTTCTCTAGAGAACAGAGGACTTGTCTTTATTTCTGGCTAAGATATGTCATTTTGGTCCAACTTACTTTTGGAATGGGTTGTACCTGTGACAATTAGTTCAACGTGTGCTGTCAAGTATTATGCAGGAATTCTTAAACGATGGGCATCTATCTAAAATTTATCAAAGTGTAAAATCCTTGGGAGCATCTGATTTTTCATGATCCTTTTATATGGATTGCTTTCATCCCTGAATTTGAATTTTCTTCTCTTGTAGATGGGACTACTCTTTTTATAGAGGGAGTGTTGTTGAGAATCTTGATGGCCACACTGATATCATTCACAAGCAGCTATGTGCTTATTGGCTACCTTGGTGAGAAATTAAATGCTATATGATGACTTTATCCATTATATCTAATCTGATGTTAGTTTAGTTAGTTACCTGATAGCAAATTATGGTCTGTTCATGACTTTTAGGGGAGTGCAACAAAGAGACCTCTTGTTGAGGCGGTATTGGAGAAGGGACGATGATGGAACATATGGTGTATATATTTGCCTTCTGCACTACCACAATATTGTATTATCTCTGTTCCCCGTTCTGATAGCTCATGATTTTTCTGGTCTTTGTTTCACAGTGATCCTTTATCATTCAGTATATCACAAGAAATGCCTCCCACAGAAAGGCTATATTCGTGCATGCCTTAAAAGTAATGTACTTTTAAATCATGCATTCCAGTCAGTATTTTTCTTATCTAATGTTCTATGTACATTCTACATTCCATTTGCGGGGAGAATGTGCGTGCCTGCTCCAATTGGAACCTTGTACCAGGGCATCTTATCATTCTTACACCCAGTCTATCTGAAAATATACTGATCTATTGTTTATCATGAGAATGGACATAAAGTAAAGTTAATGCTTGCATTGGAATGAAATCATGGGAGATTAGATATCCTAATATGTTTTTGTTGTCATTTTATGATGTAATTGAAGTGTCTGCTTTTGCTACCTCCATCCCGAGGTAATCCTCATATCAAACCTTGCTAGTCTTGTCCATTGTTATTGATCATTACTTATAGAACGTATAGAAACGTTTTCCTTTTAAACTATTTGTTGAGATGAATCTAGCAAGAACATATTTGCATTATGAAGTATGAACCAATGTATTGTCTGAGAAATTATGGTCAATGTCAATAGATATTGTCCCCAAAAATCATATGTGACCTATTATTTTGGTATCTAAGGGGTAAATGCTAACAGGTGTAATACAGAAGAAATAGATTCTTTATCTGAGATTTTCTGTTGGAATGCAAGCTAAACAATTTATAATCTCAACTACCATCAACTTCTTTTAGGGTTTGGCTTTGTCCGTGTGCCCCCTCCTTGAACTATCTCTGACATTGATCAAGTCTCTGTTATACTATTGGATAGGGGGGGCTTGCGCATTAGTTAATCTTAAGCATCTTAGGTTTGCGCTTCTTCAAAATCCCAGGAGCTGCTTCTCGCTTTAGGCTTCTTGTTTCAAACCGGTCCAATTCTCATTTCGTGAAATACCTTGGCAATTAGACATGTTTTGGTATAATTCTGCACATACATGTTTGCTGATTTCAGGCCACTAAAGTGAACAAAGCAGAATTTTGCAATGCCAGGGTACGAATAATGGAAATTCTCCTTTTAGTTAAACTATCCTAAGTGTTGCTACTTCCAGACATGTAGTTTCACCCAATCTATGTGCATTGAAGACTTGAATTGCTTGGTCAGTACTGAAGCTAGTGACAGTCTGGGATGAGAACACACTTGCTTTTTCTCACTTTTGCAAGGACTTGGGTTTGTGATTTGTTGATAGTAAGGAAATTTTAATAATATATGTTAGAAGGATTTTTTTTATTCTTTGCATATGAAGTTTGGAATTTTTGTTTGCTTTGGTTATTGAGTTGAGAAATCAATTTGTCATTGGTAATTACACAATATCCTATATTTTGCTTTTCTATATATATCTGTTTTTTCATGGTCCAGATTCATGCTATGTGGAATTTATAAATTGATCCGAGGATGGTCTTTCTTGCAGGTGGAGGATATGTAATAACTCCTCTCAACCACGGGAAGCAGTCTGTTGTGAAGCATATGCTTGCCATTGACTGGAAACTATGGGCAGCTTATATGCTGCCCTCTTTGGCTCGATCTACAACTATCCGTATGCTTGGAAAAATTGCTGGTATAGCTTTTGGGATATGCACTGTTCATTATAAAATGTGTGCATCAAATATCTTCCACAAAACCATGTCTAAGAAAATTGTATTTGCAGCATTAAGGGAACTTTTCAAAGCAAAGGCAGGAGATTGCTTCTCTAGTAACTCGTTTGGAGATCAGCCTTTTGGCCATGCCTCACAGAACGAGAATAAGCCTGAAATCTACCCACATGCTGTGGACGGAAAAGAAAATCTGGAAGAGAAAGAGTTGGAAAAATTATCTGAGCATGGTAGCCTTGCTGAACTCAATGATGTCAGTGATGAATTTTTTGATGCTCCAGAAGGATCAGATTTTGATCCACCAGATTATGGTTGGCCTTCTGATTGTGGTCCAGAGACAAATTTGCAGGTCAGAACTTGAATATTACTTTTACCTAGTGAAAGAATGGGAGTTAGTAAGAGGATAATCAGTTGCTATCTGACGTAGCTTTTTATAGCCATTTTCTTGTGCTAGCTTAACAATCTTTGTTTTTCTTGGCTTTTGACATCTTGATCACAAGGATCTACAATCTTTGTGTTGTCAAGCAAATAAAATATTATTTTAAAGCAAATAGTCCCGTCAGTGTAGGGCTCTTATTTGCCTGCGTGCTCCGGTGCTACATACTTTGAAGATCTTTCTGCTAGATTGCTTCTGGTAGGCTCATGTTTCAACAACCCAAGTAGCATGGCAGATAGGGAATTTTTAAAATATATAGGTTTTGGAACGACTAATTTAGATATTTCTCTTCAGAATAATTTCAAACTTGGATTCCCTCTTAAAAGTCAAAAGATATGTGCTAGAATGCAAATAGTATACCACATGAAGCAAGTTAGTTGAGTAAAGTAGTAGCGCCTGTTTTTGTATTCAACTTAAGGTCTTACCTTGAATTTATCTGTGCTTTCTGTTGACTTCATCATGTACTTCTGCTATGAATTGCAGGATGCACGATCAAAGCGATCAACTGCTGCTGTGTTTGTGAAAAAGTTGCACGGGTTAGCTGGTCAGTTGAATCCTCAAATCATAATATTTTTTTGTACACTTATGTCCTGCTTTTCAGTTGTAGCTTTTAGAAGTGCTCGTATATACATGACCTGGTTTCATTTGATCCAGTGCATAAGAAGGGCTATGTAGATTTGGTAGAGATTGCCGCAAAAGAAGGCATTTCTTGTTGCTATGGTACTACACTTGCAAAAGATCCAACTTGTACCGTTGCTTCCAGTTGGACAACGACAGATCCATCAACGTTTCTGATTCGTGGAAAGACTTACTTAATGGACAGTCAAAAAGTAAGTAGTTAAAGAATGCTGATGATGATTGATGAGCTAAGTAGCTTTTAGAAATAACTAGATTAGTAGATTCTTATCTGCATAAAACTTCTGCTAATTGAACACAAGATTCAGCATATAAGATTACTGATATTATAATTCCTTTCGGTTTCCAGAAGCTTTTCATTTTTGCAGCAATGATTATATTAAGAATTTTGCCTGATGTCTCAATCCTTTTCTTGTAATCCATTTTATGGTCCTCTGTAATTCCATGGCTCGTGTTAAAACCTTTGGAAGCTGTATTTGTAATGGTGTGAGACAGTATGTTAACCTGAGAGGCTGACCCCCCCCCCCCCCCAACACACATTTACTAGGGCGGTTTGTCCTTCATATGCTTGTAGTTCATAGTTTGTAAAAGTCTGAATTAAGCATGTGAAAATTTTGTTACACGCTCTTCATTTTTCATAGTTCTTTGCTGCTAGCTTTCTATGCATGGAATTTGTATGCAAATCTTATCCAAAAGAAGAAAATAATACGTAGTTCTCTGTAACATGTGATTGCATCACTTCCTATTTTCTGAAGTTTCATATTAATTGCATCATTAGTTCATTACCTTATTTGGTATTGAGTTCTCTCTCGCTCTCTCCTAAACATGGGACCCTCTTCTTGTTTCTCTGTCTCTCTCCTGTTCACATGACCTCCTTAATTTGTGTGCCACTCCCATATGCTGTA
This sequence comes from Beta vulgaris subsp. vulgaris, assembly GCF_026745355.1. Taxonomy (NCBI): domain Eukaryota; kingdom Viridiplantae; phylum Streptophyta; class Magnoliopsida; order Caryophyllales; family Amaranthaceae; genus Beta; species Beta vulgaris. Next base: position 11,157,965 of record NC_079210.1, read on the forward strand.
ATTTATATGGAATGGAATCTAGGCAAGCAATTGTCTTTCCGATACATTCATGAAGAATTTCAGTGTTCACTTTTTATGTTCAACTGCTAAAGTTGTAATTTGTGAAGTTCAGATAAAGGCAAATCATACTCTGATGAAAATGGTTGCAGCTGACTGGATAACATCTGACAGAAGAGAAGATGATCTCGGGGGTCGTCCTGGGAGCATTGTGCAGGTGATTTCAATCACTCTGCTATCTTCTTGCTGATTCTCAGTTTAATATTAATTTAAGCTAAACAAGCAAGTCCACTGTCTTCACAGAATTATGCAGCAAAGGGTGGTTCCGAATTTTTTTTCATAGTGAATATACAGGTTTATCCTCTCTCTCTCTCTCTCTCTCTCTCTCTACTTGTTTATAGTTTCAGTTATTTCAAATGTTTCAAAATTTACAGAATTACATTGCTAAATTTCAAGGCTATATTACCCCAGGTCCCTGGATCAAAAACGTATAATTTAGCACTGTACTATATGACGAGTAATCTGGAAGATGCACCTCTACTGCAGAATTTCGTTGACAGAGACGATGCTTACAGAAATTCAAGGTTCAAACTTATTCCATACATATCTAAGGTCAGTAACAATCTGGTCTGAGGCTTGGGAATTATGCTATCTTGTCCCTCTTATGAAATCAATAGCCGTATTGAGCATGCATTGCAATGCTTTTATGGATTATTTCCTGGACATACAATATGTTTTCCAACTGCCTTCTCATATTTGAAGTGGCAATCACACAAATTTATTGGCCAACATTAAATTTACCCCATAAAAAAATTGAAGTCATCCTCAAAGTAGGAAAGTCATGCCAGTCTCACAATAGATGATGTTAGAACATTTCATATAGGACTGGCTTACAGTGATTGCTACTTTAAATTGACTCAAAAGAACCTCTAACATCAATCTAATCAATCTATCTGTTCCTTTTATGTGCTTAATTTTGTGGACAAGTTCAAATATGTGCCAATATCAAGCTAAGATGTTCACCCTTGCCTTGATACTAGATATTCACTTTCATGATCTATGCCTTAGGGAGCGAAGACTCCTCTTGGCGAGAGACTAAAAGACATGCCATGCATGTTAAACTTACGCTTTATTCTTCTTGAATGCCTCTTGATTAACTGAGTCTCTTTATTCCAGGGACCTTGGATAGTCAAACAAAGTGTTGGGAAGAAAGCATGCCTAGCAGGACAAGCACTGGAAATTAATTATTTTTGTGGGGAGAATTATATAGAGGTAATTAACACATTGTCATTTGTTTTCATGTTTCGACTTATTAGTTGGTGGTTTTCGGTATATGTCATGGTCTCATGGACACCATACTGGTTGCGAAACTCAATAGGCAAGACTTCAATTTTCAAAACTTTGGGAAGGTAAATGACAACACCACCTTGGCACAAGGCACCTAGAGTACAACCTACCCCTAACCCCCTTGGTGAGAATTGCTTCCACAATATGTGCGTGGAAAATTGAAAGGCTTGTCACCTTTTACTTCCTCAATATCAAAGAAGACTTCTTAAATAATTTCAGGAAGTTCCACCTGACATTTGTTTCCATATTCTGACATTTTTCCTACAATCCTTGCAGCTCGGGATCGATATTGGCTCATCAACAGTGGCAAGAGGAGTAGTTAGTCTTGTTCTCGGTTACCTTAATAACTTGGTTATTGAAATGGCATTCTTGATTCAGGTATAATATCTTTTGCTCACGTCCTTGCTTTTACATTACCGAAAATAAAGGAAAAAAGAAAGTGATAATTCATCCTTTTCGATGTTCAGATAGAATTTACATAAAACATAAAGGATGGTGATCATATTTTAGTCTTCAGATTTTGATATTTGATCATTCTTGTTGAAATCTGCCTTATATCTGGATTAATTGTCTTTGGAAAACTAAATTGAAGTGATTTCAAATGTTAATCTCCTGCCAACTGATATTTGTAGGCAAATACTGAAGAAGAACTTCCTGAACAGCTTCTTGGGACTTGTCGTCTCAACCATCTAGATGCTTCCAAAGCAGTTCCAATGACATTGTAGTATACTAGTATCAGTGTAATTATTCATATTCTTTCCTGAGGTGCCAAACTGTCTTGGGGTTGAAGCATTTGGTGTTCTTCATTGTCTACACTCTACAGTGTGGCTACAAAATAGAAGTGCTTTGTATTGGAAACCTTCAGTGAAAACTTTATCTTAATCCATTATTGTTGAATGGATAGTCAAAACTTTGATTTACATATTAGGGGGCGTTTGGTAAATGAAGGAGAAAGGAAAAGGGTTTAAGAAAGAGAAACAAGGAGAATGGAAAGCCAAACCCTTTGATTAAGAGGGTTGTTTGGTTAGAATACATCTTTTCTTACTCATAGTTGCTCCACCATAAATGTTCTCCCTCCCTCACCTAATAACCTCCACCACCACCTTGCTGCCGCCTCTCACAGTTGTCGCCGCCCCTCAATGTTGTTGCGCCACCTCAAACCTTGTCGCCGCCCCTCCAATTGTTGCTGTCGCGGTCCTTGCGCCTCATCTCTTCTCTCTTTTCCTTCACCACCACAGAAGCTCATATTTGAAGTTTTAAATGTCAAATTCAACCATAAAAACTTAAGATCTGAAGTTTTTATGGTCGAATTTGACCATTTAAAACCATAATCAAGGATAAGTAAAGGTAATTCCGTTGTTATGATTGCTTTTCTTTCATTTTCGAGGTGGGGTTTTTCCGGTAGGGTGGTGTTTCGGTGGCTAAGATGGGAGTTTGGTTGTTCGTGTGGTTGTTTCATGTCTGCGTGGTGGTTTTGTGGACTGGGGTGGTTTCGCCGTGGGATGAGGAATCAGGGGGTCGGTGGTGGTGGATGAATTTTGGTGGTTTCCGGTGATGGTGTGGTGGTCCTCATGTGGTGCTGGTAGGGTGGTCAGTGATGGTTGAGTGGTGGTGCTAGTAATTGGGTGGTTTGGTTAAGTGGTGGTTGGGTGGTCAATGATCAGTCAAAGAAAGGGAATGTGAAACCTTGGGGGGTAGTGGGGAATCAAAATAGAGGGATTTGGGGGTAATGGAGGGTAAAAGAGGGGAAACAAAAACCCCAATCCAAACAAGATATAAGGGAATGGAATCAACTAATTCCCTTTCCCTTTCTTGTAACCCCCTAACCAAACGCCTCCTTAGTTTGTTGGGTTTTCAGTAAGGGTGTACTAGTTTGTACTGGATAGTGAATCCTCTGTTATCTTTTAGGGTATTTTCTCATGATTCATGAGGTGTTACTGTGTTACTACTGTGTTAGTATAGGAATATAGAAAAGAAAAGGTAATAAGGTACGAGTCACTAGATTTTTGTATCCTTATCGTTGACACCAATAGTAATCAATAGATATCCACCGAGACTACCCGTTTAACGGAGCTAGAGGTGGTAAATGAGTTGTTTTGATCAAGCTATGGCTAGTCATATTGCTATCGAGTACTTCCTTTTTTTTTTACTTGCAAGTTGCAACACTTTTTTTTTTCATCAACTCCAATACAAAATTTTGATAGGTCAGAGGTAGAGAGGAAAAAAAAGAGAGGGCCCATATGATTGGAGACAAATAGAGAGAAAGGAAAAGCAAAAGCAAAAGTAGAAAGTGTTGCAAGTAATTAATTATTTCCTTTCTAGGAAAGTGTTACAAGTAAAAAAACAAACGGGGAAGTAATATATTTGATCTCAATTATCGTTAATTCAAGTTGAACAATATTTGGATGGAATAGTGGTATCTCACTGAAGTATCACCTTGAATTCCAGTTTGCCCAAGGTTCGAATCCTTACCACAACAATATGTTGGAGAATTCTCTTGTGGTGGCAGTGCACCTTTAGGCCAATTACATTATGGGCTGTTAAGCCTTGTATTCAACCTCGGGGTTGGTTTGTCTATAGGCTAGTAGCATATCATGAGTTGATTTTCGAGATAATTATCTCTTCTAATTCAAAAAAAAAAGTTGAACAATATTTGGGTCTATTTATGATTAAGATATTAGACCCGGGATATGCCCCGAGTAAGAAAATTTTCATTTATTAATATTGTACTTTGATATGATAGCACTAAATACAACTTGGTCTATTGGTTAAAACTTTAGTACATGAACTTGAGGTCACGGGATCAAAACCTATACTATGCAATTTCTAATTTTTTTTATTGTACATGGATTACATGAACTAAAACTCTATAGGAAAAGCGCCACGTGGCACTGTTCCTGATTTACGCACGCCTTTTAATATATTAGTATAGATATTGACAAAGATTATTCCGAATTGTGATCAATCTTTTTTAAAGGATTCCAACTACTCTCTTAGTTCTTAAAGATTGATCTACTTGCTATTTGGTTTGCCTTAAAAGAGTGCTCCAGATTGAAAGATTGTTGCATATTAGTAGATGTTCCATTTCGTTTTAGGTGGCATGGTACTTACAATCTCTTTCTATCTTTTATCCTATCCCATACACTATAATACAAAAAAGCGTCTTGATTCTAAAATATTACACCATAACTTATTGTGTAACAACATCTCACACGTGTGAACTAGTTTGAGCGTTTCATATCATTATTACTCATTTTTATGTCATTATTGGCGTATTTCATGTTATTTTGAGCTGTCTCGTGTCATTTATTTTGTATATTTGTTCATGTCATTTATGAATCTTTTTTATGTCATTATTACTGGCTTCTATGGTATTTTTTTTAGCAAATTCAGTTCTATGACATTGTTACTCACTTCTATGTCATTTTCCAGCAAAGTTGTATCATTTTCTCCTATTTTATTATTATTTGTCAGCACTTTATATATTCATTATTATTTGTCAACTCTTAATATAAGATATCATTATTACTCATTTTATGTCATTATTAGCGTATTTCATGTCATTTTTGAGTTGTCTTGTATCTTTTTTTTTATAAATTTGTTTCATATCGTCTATAAAACTCTTTCATGTCATCATTACTTATTTTTATGACTTTTTTTAGCAAACCCAATTCTATATCATTATTACTTAGTTTTATGTCATTTTACTCACATCTATGTAATTTTTCAGCAAAATTGTATCATGATCTCCTATTTCTTCATTATAAACCTAAGTTCGTCGATTGAAGTTGACGTTTGCGATTGATATTATGATAGATTTTGTGTTTTGATCGATCGACATTATTGTAAGCAATCGGCAAATCTTCAGTCGTTGATTTAATTTGAGGAATGTTGAAAGGATTGGAGAGAGAGGGGGGTATTAGTTGAAAGAAAGATAAGGAGGTATGAGTTGAAAAAGGAAAAGTTGGATGATTGTGTAGCAAGATATTTCGCATGTGTGAGGTAATTGTTATACAATAGCTTAGAGCATCTACAATGGTCTAGTTTTAATTGGTCTACCAAATAGTAAAACTAGTTTTAATTGGTTTAACCATTGGGAACTTGGTTCTTGGAGCTAGTTGGTCTAGAATTCCAGACCAACAACACCTCGGATGGCGTGCTTGGGGTGAGGAAGAAGACGACAAGTGGCAAAAAAGCTGGGCCCAATATTTTTTTTACATTTGTATATGGTGGGGTTTAGTAAAAGTAGGAGAGAGAGTATATGGTGGGGTTTGGTAAAAGTAGGAGAGAGAAACAGAAAAACTAAGTAAGACCAACCAAACCATTGTGAGGAAAAAAAGATGAGTTGGTGAAAGTTTTAGTGGGATGTGAGGTGTAAGAAGGAGGAAAGGAGAGAGAAAAAAAAACACAAAGACCAACAAAGACCATTGCTCATGCTTTTAAGGTGTAACAGGTACACCCAAGATTTTGTGATAATGCAATATTACCTACACACTGGATAAAACTCTTTAAAATGTAACCAGAAGTAAATAGGACAAACACTCTAGGACATAGGGAATATTGACTAACCAAAAGTAACCTCTGCTAGCTAGGAAAAGTTATTAAAACCAAGATTCATTCTTAAAATCTTATGGTTTTAGGATTTAAATATGGTAGACAATGCAATTCGATTCACAATTCTAGAGGGTTCTACGCATTTCTTTTTACTAGCGAAAACCTCGCAAATTTAAATAACACTAACAAAGAAAATAATAGATACATATTGTTAGTTATTGCCAATATAGTGGGTAAATAGCTATTTTTCCAAATTTTAGATTTTTTTAACTAATAATTTTAGCACATTCAATAAAGATTGAGTGTAATATCTTGATTATACGTGATTGTAGAATCATCCAATTCTACGATTCAATTTTACGATTCAATTTTAAAGGTAATTTATGATTTAAACTAGAATCTAGATTTGACCTACTTTGGTGCTAGGTGATGTCATGTGAAAAACATACACGCATTTGAATTACTTTTTAGACTACTTTAAAACTTGCAACAATTTGTCCTTCACATTTTAACACTAACTTTGATCAATATTTTAAAGTATATACTAGCAAAAAGCTTTTAAAAAGTTGATATTTAAAAATGATACAAATCATATATAACATTTAAATTTTTTACTTTTTTTCTTGTGACGTTTACATTATTCGCATATTTCACTTTGACTATTTTTTGTGATTTATACGCAAAGGAAATATAGTCATATAAGATATTAGATTTGTCTCAATATGTATTTTAGAGGTAAGAACTTTTTTTCCAAACTTGAAAAGAATAATTAAATATATTAATATTTAAAGATTGCATTGGCAAGCGTAAAAATCAAAAAGTTGCATTTAAAAAGAATGAGGGAAGTATAAATTCAAAAGACATATTATCTCAAATGACCCTGGCATATGGACCATTTTTCCAAATAATCCTGACATTTACACCCCATCCTGAACTTGTATTTTGCCATCAAACTTGACGTAATGGCTAACGATGCTAACTATTATCTTATCTATACTATTATCTAAAGCAGAAGACAAAAGCTGACGTGACAAGCTCACATTAACCGAGCAATTCTAGAGCTCCTCACAATTAAACTCTCAATGAGAGTGTCCACGTGGCAAAGAAGAATATTTTGGCCGAAAATCTTATGAAAAATGCAAAGGAATTCGGAAATTGATTGATTCATTTTTTAAATTAGGCAATTAATATCATGATCTCATAAGAGATTTCCGGAAATCAAGAATATTCCAAACATATAGTATTGTGATTGAGAGTTATATATGGGTACAATTTCGTAATTCAAAATTCCGAATTCCCATTAGTGTTGGCCGATTTTTTTTTTTTTGCCATATTGGGTTATTTCGAATATTTTCTAATCAACTAAATACGGGAAGTAATTTAAATTATCAATCAATCTTAATTATTGCCTCGATTAATGGTAATTGTCAATCAATTAGTTAATTTAAATTGATACTTTTCGAAATTATATTACTAATCAATCAATCAATAGTTATTCTGATTGTCAATCAACCATAATTAGCTTGATAACGTATTTTCAAAAAAAATTAAAAAACGGTAGATTTTTTAGTATAAATAGTGTCGTTTTCTCTTCAAACATCCCAACTCAATTTCGGACTTTCAATTTGCATATTGATGTCAACTTCTTCCCCTACTTCTACATCAATATTATGTTCTCCTCCAAATATAATAGAAACCGAAAATCCATCAAAAAAATGGCCCGCTAAAGTTGAATATTCGAATTTCTTAGATGTTGAATCTATGGTTTTAACACTCTTCCGTGGAGGCCATCTTTATTTCCACAATGTGTCCAGTATGTTTACATATGATTTTAATAAAAGCAATGAAGTTTGGGCTTATGTTGAAGACGTTTGGACAACAATACATGGTTATCGTCCATATTTTGATTATTCGAATATGATGTTATATGATCTACAATGCATTCCATCAAGAGCTTACAAGATTGATGATGACTATTTTGAAGATTGTGATTTAAACAACATGGAATGTTGTGGCGTTAACTACAATGTATTAGTTGATTATCTATCAATTGATTAAAACGTAGTAATTAAAGTTTGATTGTAATTGTCATTACCATTTTAATAATCGATAACATTATTTAATTTCTTTTGGTTCATTTTTTTTTTAGTACGTTGTTGTACTAAGATGATTTACATATCTTTATGCGCTTTCTTTATGTACTTATTTATTTTGTTGTCATGTCATTATCAAATTATTAAGTACTTTGTCTAATGTATTGATTTTGATGATTCAATATTCAAATACTTTGACCTATATAAAGTCCCCACCATCTTTTCAATCAAAACAATGACCTACTAAATTTAATGCAAAAGTCACATTGAATGGCAATATATTTTGTACTCAACTACATATCTATCTCTTTATATATTATTCTCCACCATCATACAACTTATATTTATCCAAAGTTTTATATGTCCTATTTAATTATGCCACTAAACAAATTGTGTTATATTTAACCATAACTAATTCGAATTTCATAAAAAATATGTTTAAAAGATATATGTCGATTTTTTGAATCATCAATATTATTAACTAAGGAATGTTTAAAAAATACGGTTTCTTTTTGGTATTTATTCGAATATATGTCGGTTTTTAAAATAAGGAATGTTTTCCTATTAACTTGATACGTTTAGTATGGCAATTTTTTGTGGTGTTACATATATATATATATATATATAATATATATATATATATGTATATATATATATATATATGTATATATATAGGTGTATTATTTCGAATAATACATTCAAATATCTCATATATTATTTAGCAATGAAGAGAAAATCCGAAAACAAGAAGAACTCATCTGCAATGAGAAAAAAGTCTCAATGTAGGCGCAATATTTTTGAAAGTTTACCTATTGAGATAACAATTAATATTCTTGGACGTGTTGCTTCACAAGTATCATTCAGTTTAATGTGTTGCAAATTAAGGTATTTCTAAATAATAACATATTTTTTTAATGTGTTAGTTAATGTGAAAACGTACTTAATGGTTATCTATTGTTTTATCAGTTGTAAGATTCTGAATACACTATCAAAGGATGAACATGTGATGAAGAAAGTTTACGTTGAATTTTTAATTAATGGTGGAGAGTTGGTGAATAGTAATGCCAAGTTATTTTTCTCGAAATGCCTTGAAGTGAAAAATCCTGCTGCACTGGTTCGTGTTGGATTAGTAAGTCACTTTATTGTATATATATCTTTATTTAGTTAATTTCATATTAATGTTACATTATGATATAACGTTTATAATATTAATAAATAAAAGATCAATATTTAATTTCATATTAATAACATTGTTTGTTAAAAGTTTTTATTATTTTACGAATTAAAATTAAAATAAATTAAATTTAAAAATCAAAACGTTTGTGGAACGTTTTTATCATTTTTGTTTACGAATTAAAATTAAAATAAATTAATTTTAAAAATCAATTCGTTTGTTAAAAGTTTATTAATTATATGTTTTTAATATTGTTAAAATAAACTTTTTATTTCCTTATATGTTTTTATGCAGATCCAAATTTTTGAAGAAAAACAATACGACACTGGATTTTGGACTTTGATCGAGGCCACCAAAGTTGGAGACACTATGGCATGTTACTTGCTAGGCCTAATTTGGCTATCATCAAATTACCCGAATTATATAAAGCTTGGTCATGATAAGCTAAAAAAAACACTTTCGAGACTAAATATGGCGAATATTATTGAATGTAGAGATATCTTAAAAAAAATGTTACGGACGATAAGGATTAGACACAACGAGAATTTTGCAAAGAAGCCACCATTTGTTTGTCAAAACAACAATAAGGATCATATGAAGGGCAACATGTGGCTATACATGATTACTATAATGTTGCTAATGCTTATAGTAGATTGAAGTGTTATGATTGCAAGTGTGATAGAGAAGTTAGATTTTTCTTCACTATCTTGAAGGGTTGAAAAACATTTATTGCTTTATATAATTTTTATTAATCAATGTTGTCATTTTTAATAATTATGAATAAAATCTTATATCCAATACTGTCTACTTTTATATTATCTATATTTTTTTTGTCTGATTAATGTTATTAGTATTTTATTGTTATATAATATTTTTTGATATAGTTGGAAGACACTCAATATTATTTCGAGTTATCAATATAATAAAATAATTGGCTATGTGGTGATTTTAGAATTCTTAAATTTTTCGGTTTTTTGGCCGAAAATTATGGGTGATTGAGGTACTTAATGATGTTGATTGCTTAAATTGTGGAATAAAAAAGGCAAGTTTGGATTCTAAAATCTCCAATTATGATATTTATTGTCCGAAATTTTTTTTTCGAATTTTTTTCTCTAATGCTAAAAATTCTATAAGGGAAGGGGGATCAATGGTGTATTTTTAGAATTTTTTTCGAATTCTAAAATCTCCAACTATCTTGAAGTTCGAATTTTTTTCTCTAATGCTTATAGTAGATTGAAGTGTCATGTACATACTTTTTTTCCTATATACTTTATATATGGTAATGAAATCAAAATATCAATCAAGGATGATTTATAGTTAATTGTCAATCAACCTTAATTTCGGCCTATCAACTATTGAATTTTTTTAAAAATGCCGAGATTAGTTACATTATACATAGCTCCCTTTAAGTATAAATAGGACCGAATTTTCATTCATGAATACAATAATTTGTTGTGCTTTCAACAATTAGTATCATGCCAACTTCCTCCTCTGCCTCAAAACCAATACAATGTCCTCCACAAAATATTTTAAAATCTCATATTCGAAAGGAAAAATGGCCCACTAAAATTGACTATTCTAATTTTCTTGATGTGAAATCTATGGTTTTAACACTATTTCGTGGAGGGCGTTTATATTTCCACGATGTGTCGAGTATGTTCACTTATCATATCAATAGAAGCAACGAAGTTTGGGCTTATGTTGAAGATGTCAATACAACAATAGATGGTTATCGTCCATATTTGATTTTTGGAATATGATGATTTATGATCTACAATGCCATCCTCCTAGGGCTTACAAAGTTGATGATGACTATTTTGAAGACATTGATTTAAACAGTACGGATTGTAGTCGTATCAGTAATAAAGTTTTACTCGATTATATTTGTAATGAAACGACTCATGTAGAGTTGAACAATAGTAATTTTTAGTGTTGTTTTATTTGTTTTGATTTTTATTATGTTTAATGTCTTAATGTGTCGAATTATGAAATTATAATAAAGTAATGGTGTATTATTTAATACTTTTGCACCTTTGACTATGTTATTTGTTGGTCTAAAGTCAATACCTATCAAGGTACCTATCATAGTTAATTGCATTGCCTTACTTGCAATAAATTAAACCTAGAAAACCGGTTCTACTTGGCCTATATAAAGATCTATTTGGTATTTCTATGTTCATCCCATCACCTCCCAAAAAACGATTTCTTTCATTCTTCAAAAAATCCTTATTTCATTTTACATTTCATTAGTTATAAGTATAAGATATAGAAATTATCATCTTATAATGGATCCAAAATGTCTCAAAGATGTGAAAGAAGTTACCAATGTTATGTTGGAATTCTTGGACCAGTGGTCCATGGTTGATGATAAACTAACTACATGTCTTCAAAATTTAAATAAAATTCAAGAAGAAGAAGAAGAATCAAGTGAGAATGCTATGGGTTATATTGCTATGATAATCGGATTTCGTAATGAGATTGAACTTGCTACCAAAGAAGCAAAATGCACCGTTGAGTATTTGGATTCTCTTATTAATAAGTGAAAAATTAATGAAGAAGTATTTGGTAGGTAATACTAATAAATTATCTAGCAAATAATATTAACCTATGTTTGTATTATTCGTAGTTGTTTAGAAAATTAGTTTCGTATTTTTCAATGTCTAAGTTATTAAGTGCAATTAGTTTTTATGATATATTTTATGTTCGGTTATGTTAAAATGTTTTGTATTATTCGTAGTTGTTTAGAATGTATGTTTTTTATTTTCAATGTTCTAATCTATTTAGGTGCAATGAGTATTTATGATAATATATATATTAATTTATTATATATTATTTCGTGTATAATATGCATATCATAAATTGTTATAATATAAGTAGTTACTTACTAATCACTCTTTTTCATAAAAATATATATATATATAGTTGTTTTCTTTTTGTTTTCGGATTTTGCATTGATTATTAACTTATGGTGAAAACCATGAGATTATGTATTGAATAACATAGCTACTATCCTTTCTAATCTCATATTTTTATTTGAAGTTACTAATTTATATATTGTAGCACTTATGTATTATTTGTCATTTTCAACTTTGACTCCAATTGGTCAATGATAATAAATGACATACCAACTTATATCAAACATTTATTATATGTTCCTCAATATTTCTTTTTTATAATTACAAATGAGGTTTATTTTTAAAGAAATATATATTTTTATATATATGAAGATCCGAAAATAATTGAGAGACATAACATATTTCCTTAATAAATAATTGCTTCCAACATATTCAATGCAAAAAAAAAAAAAAAGTTGTAGTCAAATCTAGCTAATGTGTACTTCATGCAACAATATCATTTTCAATTTTGACCACACTTTGTCAATCCTTATCAATTCATATCTACTTCCACCAATATGTAATAAATTGCCTTAATCATAATAATTCGGCCAACCTATTATAAATAAGGTAAATTTGCTAATTTTGTTAGCTAAACATCTCCTAAAAATTACCACTTAACCTTTTCGTTTAATATGTAAAATATCATTCTATATTATTTAAATTTTGAATTAATTAAATTATATAATCATGTTCAATTTCATAACATCTATGAAACTTATTCCTAATATGAATAAACGAATATTTTTTGGATTGACTAAATCATACTTTCGATTTCAATGGAAAAAATCAATTATTCTAATTCAAACTTTAATTAATTTAAGTATTTAATCATGTTCAATTTCATAACATATATAAAAATCATTCCTAAATAGATAACGTGATTTTGGGGATTGACTAATTTAAAATTTAATATGGAAAGTATTTTGAAGTATAATGTTTGTTTCATACGGAAAATATCAATTAATATTCTTTAAACTTTGAATTACTTAAATTATATAATCAAGTTCAATTTCATAACATATATCAAAATCATTCCTAATTAGATAACGTGATTTTGGGGATTGACTCCATTTATGTTATGAACGAAATTATTGTGTATTCTCATATACAGTTCGGTTATGTTAGAATGTTTTGTATTATTCGTAGTTATTTATAATGTTTGTTTTTATTTTTAATGTTCTAATCTATTTAGGTGCAATGAGTATTTATGATAATATATATATTATTCGATTATATATTATTTCGTGTATAATATGCATATTATAAATTGTTATAATATAAGTAGTTACTTACTAATCACGTTTTTTCATAAAAATATATATATATAGTTGCTTTCTTTTTGTTTTCGGATTTTGCATTGATTATTAACTTATGGTGAAAATCATAAAATTCGTTTAATATTAAAAATATAAATTAATGTTAATTGATATAAGATTTATTAATTAATCGAGTTCAATCTCACAACATATAACAAAAACTTTTTTAGGATATTTCTCATGGTTGGATTATATTATTAGTCCATGCAATACATTAAATTATGAATTACCAACCAATGCATGCAAAACATTAAATATGAACTACCACCTAATGCATGCAATTCATTAAATGATGTTTTCATGCCTATAAAATGCATAATACTAAACCGGTTTTTTGCACAACCACACTAAACAAAAACAACAAGTTCAAAAAATTGTCTAATATTGGTAGCCATCTACTTTCTGAAAAAACGGAATTACTCTATTAGATGGATCCTAAAATTGCTGAACATGTCAATGATATTAATGATGCTATGATGGAATTATTTGAAGCATGGTCTGCCATTGATGAGCAGATTGCAAATTCTCTAAAAGCACTAGAGAAATTAGAAGAAGATCTGGAAATCATGGGTTATGTTGGTATGATTATCTCCTTTCGTAATAAGATTGAACTTGCAACAACAGAAGCAAGGAGAACAGTTCAGTATTTGGATGATCTAATAAATCAGTAATGTAATCAAAGGTGTTGGGATAAAAAAATTAGATTATGTATTGAATAACATAGCTACTATCCTTTCTAATCTCATATTTTTATTTGAAGTTACTAATTTTATTATTCTAGCATGATGTATTAGTTGTCATTTTCAACTTTGACTCCAATTGGTCAATGATTATAAATGTCATACCAACTTATATCAAACATTCATTATATGTTCCTCAATATTTCGTTTTTTAGAATTACTAATGAGGTTTTTTTAAAGAATATATATAGTATATAATATATATGAAGATCCGAAAATTATTGAGGGACATAACATATTTCCTTAATAACTAATGTTGCTCCAACATATTCAATTCAAAAAAAAAAAAGGTTTTAGTCAAATCTAACTAATGTGTACTTCATGCAACAATGTCATTTTCAATTTTGACCACACTTTGTCAATCCTTATCAATTCATATCTACTTCCACCAATATGTAATAAATTGCCTTAATCATAATAATTCGGCCAACCTATTATAAATAAGGTAAATTTGCTAATTTTTTTACCTAAAAATTACCACTTAACCTATTCGTTTAATATGGAAAATATCATTCTATATTATTTAAATTTTGAATTACTTAAATTATATAATCATGTTCAATTTCATAACATCTATCAAAATCATTCCTAATATGAATAAACGAATATTTTTTAGATTGACTAAATCATACTTTCGTTTTCAATGGAAAAAATCAATTATTCTAATTCAAACTTTAATTAATTTAAGTATTTAATCATGTTCAATTTCATAACATATATAAAAATCATTCCTAAATAGATAGCGTGATTTTGGGGATTGACTAACTTTAAATTTAATATGGAAAGTATTTTGAAGTATAATCTTTGTTTCATACGAAAAATATCAATTAATATTATTTAAACTTTGAATTACTTAAATTATATAATCAAGTTCAATTTCATAACATATATCAAAATCATTCCTAATTAGATAACGTAATTTTGGGGATTTACTCCATTTATGTTATGAACGAAATTATTTTGTACTCTCATATACGTTTAATATGGAAAAACATTAATTAATCGTATTAATTATGTAAGGTTTTCTATAACTAAGCTTATTATTTTTATTCCACTTACACACTATAAAAATTATATTATTTAAAAACGTGTACATTCATTTTGTAATAGTATGATGAATGACTATTTTTCTTTAGACTCACCTTTTCACCAAAAGTTATAAGACTTGGCATCCAAAAGTTGAACATTCTAATTTTTTTGATCATCAAGGTATGTTACTAACAATGTTTCGTTCCGGTGATATTAAATCTTATAAAGTTGGCAAGAATGTTACGAATCCTGAAGGGTTGTATTCAGATGATTGGAATATGACGGAGTATGTGTTCTCTACAATCAGAGATTCTAGGATTTATATTGATCTAGAATATATGATACTACATTTCCTTCATTGCAATCCTCCACGAGCTCATTACGTATGTCGATATCCAATTGAAGAAATCAACATGAACGATGGTGGTGTAATACCAACTCAAGAAGCATATTGTTGGATTATTTATCAAATTAAAGTGTAGTTGAATTTTGTTTTTTACGTTGTATTATCTTTAATTACGTAATATTTCTCATCTAAATTTCAATGGAATAAGAAGTTAGTTTATGTTTCTATTTATGTTTTACTACATTATATTAGTTGTCATTATAAAATTTGACTCCAATTGGTCAATGCTTATACATGTCATACCAACTTATAACAAACATTTATTATATGTCACTCAACAAATTCGTTTTTTATGAGGCTTTTTTTTAAAAAAAATATATAATTATATATATATATATATATATATGAATATCCGAAAAAAATTATGTAATTGTTCCTTAGTAATAACTTTTCCTTCCAACTTATTCAATGCAAATATACATAATGTGTAGTTCATGCAATAATGTCATTTTCAATTTTGACCACACTTGGTCAATCCTTATCAATTCATATCTACTTCCACCAACATGTATTAAATTGCATAAGCCATGAATTTCGGCCAACCCCACTATAAATAAGGTAAGTTTGAAATTTTTGTTACTTATACATTTCCTAAAAATTACCATTTCACCTATTATTATCAAACTTTTCCAATTTAACCACATCATACTAATGGATCCTAAAATAGCTAAGCATATAGTAGAAGTTATGGAGGCTACTTTCCAATTCTTAGAGTATTGGTCGACAATTGATCAAAAACTTTCTAATGCAGTTTATAAATTACGTAAATTAGAAGAGTATGAAGGGATGGAAACAATGAGTTATATGAGGCAAATTACATATTTTCGCAACCAAATTGAACTTGCTTCTCAAGAAGCAAGGAGTATTGTTGAATATTATCGTGATGAATTGGAGAGAGGTGATGATTGAAGTTGGTGTTTTACAATCTATGATTAATTAAGAGTTTGATATCTCTAATGTAGTCATTTTCATCATTTGTATTGGTTTTTATGTTAGTTGTGTGTTATGTTTTATTTGATTAGTATTTTGTTATGAGTTAAAGGATGCACTAGATTTGTTCTTAGACTACCTTATTGTATCTTTCTTACCATCAATGTAAAATATGTTTCCAAGTTTAAATTTATTGTTCTTATACTACTTGACAATTACGAATTTTTACTATATATGATTAAATATTTATTAACAAATATTGTTATTTATTTAATGACAATTTAAGTCATTTATGATATGAAAATATAATTTTTACACATTAAACGGATTTATTTATGAAATATGTATATCACGATTTTATGAATAATTAAATAAACACTTCATATTATAAGTTTGTGTTCGTTTATTATTTGTTGTTTGTATTTATCCATGAAAAAATTGCACTATTTTGTATGACAATTTGTTATTATCAATCTAAACACTTCATATACGATTTATTGTCGTTATCCTAATATATCAATCAAATAAGATTGGTTTTAGAGATTCATTCCACGAAATACTTCATTGTTATATATATATATATATATATATATATATATATATATATATATATATATATATATATAATATATATAATATAACAACATCAATCATTAATCTTTATACTTTGTTCAACTTTAATAATACGTTTTGTTCGAACCTCATATAAACAATTATGAGTCTTTTCATTACAAGTAAGAATGATTATTCTTCAAAGATCAATATATTACGACTTGGATACAATATACGATAACACAGTAGAAAAGGTTAATCATATAGTAGGTAATATATAAACTTTTTTATTCTTTTTATAAAGTATTATAAAATTTTTGTTATTAAATTGTCTTTTCATTTCGTTTTAGATATATTTGGAATTATCGTTTCATTTCGCGTACGAGAGTTAATAGTTATGGATGAAAGGTATTGTATTTATATTTGCATTAAGTCTTATATATGTTATATATTAGTTTGAAATGTATTCTATATATAATTCCTCTTTGTACATATTGTTCAGTTATATAGCTATGAAGATCAAACTTACTACTCAATTAATTGAAGAACATGAAAGTATAGATGAACCTATTTGTATTATAGGATGTGCCTTAGCCGTACGAAATGATGGAGGTATTATATTTATATTAATTTTTTATTATTTATCATGTAGATCCTAATGTTGCTCTTCTGTTGTTAAGGTGTTTACTTGCACAGTACAGATATTTCGAATATTTATGTTCGACCCCGTACAAAAAAAGCATCTAAGTTGATAAAATGGTAACATCTTACTTATTAATTCATAATAATTGCAAAAAACTTATTTCAAATAAAGCTAATTGTGTTTCGGAAATTTGAAATTTAATTAATTCCAACGTACAGGTTTAAAAACAACCGTTATGCGCAAGAAAAATATAAGTTCATACGTCATTGCCCTTTACCTATTACACGTACTCTACTTATAGCAAATGCAACCCGTTCATCGATATTTAATTTCATAAATATTATCCATGTAAGTTTTTCCTTTAGTGCTTACTTATTTATTTCTATCATTTTATAGTTTATTATGTCTCTTAATTGTATTTTAATGTAATATGTAGGACAAACCAATTAGGGTTATTGGGAATATAGTTGATATCAATATGGGAAGTTTCAAGTTGTTGAATAAATGTAACTTATCATTTATCGTCACAATTTATGATGCAACTGGAACTATGTGCATTGAACTAACGATAATCAAATCGAGTTCGTATTTAAGACAAGTTTATCTATCATAATCCGGTATTTAATAGAGGTATGTCTACCTTTATTGTTAATTGTTCATTTTACATGTTCGTTTTATTTTAATTATGTAATTAACGTAATATTATATTATATACAGGGTTATGATATGATATTACTTCGTTCAAATTTACTATCCCGTATAACAATGAAGTACGTATTTATTATTCAATCAAATATTGCTTACATGAACATGGGGTTGAAGGTGCATGTTGTTAGAGATATTACCTACGTGCGATGGTCAGAGGAATGTGCTTATTTGTTCAAGTAAAATTTTTACTTATGTTATAATTATATATTCTTTTTAATTATTATTATTATTATTATTAAATTTATTGACTATTATTATTGACTACATTTATATTTCTTTTTTGTAGGTCTCTATACAAATATTAATTGTCAGAGCACTACTATTCAAATAGTCATAATTTATGTGGTTCGAAAAATAAAAGTCGAAATAGATGTATTATGAATATTTGAAATTTTATTATTCCAATATAAATTGTAATAATATTTTAATAAATATAGAGCATTTGGAAACGTTTCCTTCAAATTATTTGATATAGTATTGATCGAGATTCTTTAACTATATTGACATGTATATGCTTACCTTAATATATAATCCGTATCTCTTTATATATGGAAGTTTTTTTGAATTTTATTGTATTCATGACAATGGAAAGTTGTTTGAATTAAGTATTAATATATATATATATATATATATATATATATATATATATATATATATATATATATATATATATATATATATATATATATATATATATATATATATAGATAAAATCCTCTGTTAAAGGATCCAATTCGTTCAAAAGAAAAATGTCGAGTTTAAAACTTAATTTTTTCAACCGTTTGCCTAATGAAATAACAATCAACATTCTTGGAGCGTTGCTTCTCAACAGCCATTTGATTTGTTCTGTTGCAAATTAAGGTATTGTAAATTTGATTGTTTATAAACTATATTATTAATTATATATTCTAATTATATTTTTTGTTTTACCTTTTCAATAGTTGCAAGATTCTAAAGACCCTTTCAGATGATGACTCTGTCATGAAAAAGGTTGCTATTGAAACAATAATTGATCGTATTTGGATGGTTAATAGTAATGCTAAGATTTTCTTTGGAAGATGCCTAGAGTGCAAAAATCCTGATGCCCTAACTCGATATGGCTTGGTAAGTTAATTTATATTAAAGTTATGGATTATAAATAGAAAATAATATATGAAATCTAAAAATATTAATTTAATACAGATTATAAAATGTTTCAATTTGTTTTTTTTAGGCGATAAAATGTTTATATTAATTATGTTAAATGAGTGTGCACAAATTTAACACCATGTAATATTATATTAAAACCATATAATGTTTCACATGTGTTTATTGCTATTTATTAAATTAAAACGTATATATTAAATTAAAACTTAATGTTGTTTATATGTTCCTTATATTTATTTTGCAGGTACAAATTTATACCCATAATAATTACAATAATGGATTGTGTAGTTTGATTGAAGCTACAAAAGTTGGACATGCTATGTCATCATATTTGCTCGGATTAATTTGGCTATCTTCTAAATCCGGAGATGATATAGAGAATGGCCACTATATTTTGACAACACTACTTAAACAACTAACGATGGAGTCAATTATAAAGTGTAGAGAGATATTTAAGAGAATGTTAAAGACTATTTGGATAAGAAATAGATCGAATATGTCAGAGCCCACCCTTGGTTTGTAAGACCAATGAAAATCAGCATATGAAGGCAAGATGTGGGATATAGAAGATGTCTATTATGTTCCTAATGGTTATGATACATTGGACTGTTATAATTGTAAGTGTGATCGAGAAGTTCGATTTTTCTACAGTGTTATGAAATAGAATATCGTAATTTATGGATTATTCTTATGTATTATCAGTGACTACTTTTCGATGGAATAAATTATATGAATAATACTACTTTTGTAGCTATTAATTTATTGTTACATTTTCTACATTATTTCGAGTTATTTTATTAATATTAATGTTCATACGTTATTATTTAAGCAATTGGATGTTGGGTGAAAAAACAATAAACTTTTTATTTGCATTGTTATTATTATGTTCAACCACCAATACTTACATAAAATAAATGTATAAAATAAAACAATAAATTGTGTCATTTTCTCTCAACCATATACTTTATAAGCAACAATGTATTCAATGTGAACAACTAACATATTAGTGTTTGAATGAGTTGGCCGAAATTTTTGTCTAATAAATAACCCCATTAACATATTTCTTTTACTTACCTTCAATACTTTTGTTTTAATATCTCTATATAAATTCTATCTTATTGTTATTATTTTCTTCTTTTTTTATTTATTCTCTATGGATTCAAGAGTTCAAACAGAATTGAAGAATTATGTTGAAGCAACAAATTATTTTTAGAAACATTTTCAAGTTATGAAGAGAAGATTATAGATATAGCAACAAAGTTAGAT
Organism: Beta vulgaris subsp. vulgaris; assembly: GCF_026745355.1. NCBI lineage: Eukaryota > Viridiplantae > Streptophyta > Magnoliopsida > Caryophyllales > Amaranthaceae > Beta > Beta vulgaris. Next base: position 11,178,763 of record NC_079210.1, read on the forward strand.
GATTTACATTGCAAAGGTCATGAAACTATGGGTTATATGGCTCAAATCATGCATGCACGTAACCAATTTGTTCTTGCACGTGAAGTTTCAGATGAAGTGATTAGTGGTATAGAAGCATCTTTGAATGATTAGGAAGATTTATCTATATATTATTATATATTATTAACATTTTGTCTTTTAATATTATCCTATTTTTAGAACATGTTAAAAAAATAGGAATTATGTTCGGCTATGTATTTGTCTGTTTTTTTTTAATTAATAAAGTATATTTTATCATGTGTTGGATTTTGATGAATAAACATTAGCTATATAATTGCATTTTCGTATTTGTTCAAATTAAATTGTGAATAAATGCAAAATTAACAAAAAAGACATTAAGACCAATACTTTAGGTTTTTTGTTTTTTTTAAAAAAATAATAAAATAAAAAATTACGTAGAGATAATATATTTGAAAAAAATACAACTATTACATTTTATAGCATATATAAATAGTATGTAATTCCATATATGTATAGATTTGGTTATTAAAAAAAAGTGTTGTTACATTTTATATAAATATAAAATTATTATATTAATTGGACCATGTTTATTCACAAAATTATATTTATTGGAGCAGACGCAATTTTATATCTTCTCCATATTGTTTCTATAATTAAACATATTGTTTTCGTATTTTGATATCTTTAATTGTGTGTATACATGTATACCAATTGATAATTTCCGAAAATTGATATGAGAGTAACGTTTATTTTTATTTATATGGAAATTGTAAAATGTTGTCATTCTAAATAATGTACTCCCTTAATTAAACTCATCAACCGAAATCATGTCAATCAATAAATATGGTAATTTCAATTAGTTATTTTGTTTAATATAATAGCCCTTTATATCTATATATATCTTAACATAGATAAACAAATCATTCCTAAATAATCGTGATCATATATGTCTAATTCGATTTTGAAATCTTTGAATATATCAATACCTATTTCAATTGAACATATATTTGACAATATAATTATATTATTTTGTAATAGCCTATATTTTAAGCAGGTTTAATAACGACTTTATAAATGAGATTTGATAAGTATAATAGCTTATATTTTCAGACACGCTTTAGTCAAAATTAGCTATATTCATATTAGTGAAGAAATTACTTTGAGAATTATTATTTATCGTCTAAAGTAAGTTCCAAGCACAAATAAGTTAGTATGGATTTTATAAAATAGAGATATTGAGTTAACGATTTTAAGCTTTGAAATAAAGAGAAACCCATTTTTAATTACAATTTATTTCTCCTCACTCATGTCATCTACTCTAGATGCTAGAGCATCACTCTCTCTTTTTTTTATGACTTCTCAATCAAGTGCCAAAGTGTATTTTTTTCCTATAGATCAATTATTCTCTTCAAGATTTCAGTTTAATAACTCAAGTGGTTGAGAATTGGGAGAAACCCCAAAACCAAAATAAAACCCCAAACAATAATTTTCTCTCTCCTCTGATTTTATACCCCGTACTGTGCATGTACCATTTCTGAATTTTCGAGTCGGAATTTTCCCAAACTTATTGAATCAAAGTTGTAGATCTCGAAAAGTTATTGAACTTAGACCCAAAGATCACTTGATTTGGAGTTCGGAGCTATGAGTTATGGTCTTTGCAAATTTGGTGTTGTTACCTCCATTTCTCTCTCCTCTGTTTTATTCCGACAATCTGTTGCCCCAATTATCTACAACATGCAATCCAATTTTGCTCTTTGTTGCTGAATCAAAGTTGTAGATCACTTCGAGCTAATGAATTTGGGCACAAAAATTACTTGATTTGGAGTTCAGAGCTATGAGTTATGGTCTTTGTAAGTTTGGTGTTCCTATCTTCACTTCTCTCTCCTCTGTTTTTATTCCGACAATCTGTTTCCTCAATTATCTATAACATGCAATTCAATTTTGCTCTTTGTTTCTGAATCAAAGTTGTAGATCACTTCGAGCTAATGAATTGAGCACAAAAATCGCTCAATTTGGAGTTCGGAGCTATGAATTACGCCTTACACAAGTTCAGCACTACTGTTGTACTTTGTGTTGCGCTGCTATCGTGGTTGGCTTGTTTGCCCATGTTGTCATTGCTAACTTGTTGCCTTGTTGCTGCCATTGTTGGTATTCCTTTCCATATGAAGGTATAAGCTAATTTTTCTTAATTCCTCATCTCCTTTGATTCCAATTCAGTGTGGTGCAATTGAATTTTATAATTTGATTTTAGAAACAAACTTGGTTCTCAATTTTGTTATTGATTAGCAAATATAATTATGATAAAAGTTGTTAAACTTAAATATTGAATATTTTATTTTTCTTATTGAATTGAAGCTTCTAATATGAAGTAAGCCTCTTAAGTAAGTTTATAAAAATTGATTTTTATAAATTATGTTGTTTGATAATACTCTTTGAAATCAGAATGATGTTAATTAGAGATAGAATTGATGTTGTGAGTTGGATTAGTAGAATGGGTCGTATATAAGGTTGTAGTGGTTAGTTCATGGAAGAGCTTAGAAAGTATGAGTAATTCAATTTGTTTATGTAAATTGTTGTGAGGATGGTTAATGATTGTTGTTATTGTTTTGAGGTCGTTGTTGGAGTATGTATATGGAGATAAATTATGAAGTTCGAGCTATAGTGGTTATCCAGAATGTCGAGTTATTGGGAATTGTTTCAAGGTACACACATGTCCTTCTACTTTTCAAATATATTATTGATATTTCGATTGATCATATAAACTATATAAGTTGATCTTGATATGTTTTCATAAGTTAAACTTATGTTGTATTAAAAATGTGATTTGTGTACTATATGGTTTCTGAAATACATGTTTATGCGTTTTAAGACAAAGGTAGAACTAAATTGCATGTTAAGTTCTATTGGCTATAAGTTATGTTGTTTTGAGAATCAATAGTATAAATTTGTTTGATGAACCATGTTTTGTGATATGAATAAGGCATGTACATTTGGTTCTAAATGAGAGTTTCACTATATTTTCAATAGTTATAAGTTTGATTCTATGAGTTCAGTGAGTTATATATTAGGGGAATGGATAAGGTTATGAAACTCAATTATGATTTCAGAAAAGAGTTCGTTTATATATGGTTATAAATGTATAAACTTTATAAGAACATAATACCTGTAAGTTGTTGAGAACCTCGGTATCACATCTTGGTAACATTAATTCTTGATCAAGCTAAGTTTCGTGTATGAATTTTTAAGAAATCAATTATGATGTTTGATTACCCATTTCGAAATACATGTACTAGAGGTTGGAAGATATGGGTTTGGAGTTGTGGTTGTAATTTCAAAGTACGCTATAACATGAGTTTTGGAGGACTATTATTTGAGTACGGAAATATACATGTAGTAAACTATGAACTAGAATAGTATGAACTATTATTATAAGGAGAATAAGTTCAGATTAAAAAGGTTACATTATGTCATAGAAGGATAGCAACAAGGACTATTTGAGGAATTTGGGTTTTGTAATATTGAAAAGTTATGTCAAAGTAGTTGTGGGACAAATTAGTAGATCGAAGAATTATGTTTGAGAATGTTAGTTATTATTTGAAAAGTGGACTTGGGTGATTGTGTAAGTTTTGGAGTGCCAACGTCAATTAATGGGTCAGTTGTCGATATAAAAATTATATGGTTCTTAAAGATCAGACGACTATAAAAGTATATATTGGAAGGTATATATATAGGGAATGAGAAACACTCAAAGTTGTAACATAGAGTTAAATAAATGAGTTTTTAATAGTGATATCGATATAAAAAGGGTTGGAGTGATGGTTTTGGGAAGTATCAGACACTAAGTTGAATTATGTTGACTAAGTCGAGGGAAGGTGATAACTGAGTTTGGAAAACTTCTATTATGGGTATCAATGAGGAGTGCAAAAGAGCTTAGGAGTCTTATTTTCTAATTGGAGAAGTAAAAATAGGAAATGGGAAGGTGGGAAGAGTATAAAATTTTATGTATAAAAGTCAAGTTAGATATCTAATTATTTGAAAGTGAATTTTGGAAGTTCAACATTAATCTAAGGGTTAATAGAGTGGTTACAATAGCTTTTTGAGTCCAAGATATGTTATAACCAAAATAAGTATTTGAGACGAAATATTAAATATTGAGGAGTAAGATCTGAAATGTGAAGGTCATATTAGAGAAATAAAGGATCAAGATATGGGTGGTGGTTTAAAAGAATATGAAATAGAGAAGTGTAACTTACAGTATTTAAGTATGAAAGGTCAATCTGGAATTGGATTAAGTAAGAAATTTAAAGGTATAATTTTTGTAAGATAAATCAGATTATGTAAATGGATATTGGGAAAGAAAAATATAAATCTAGATGATAGAGAGCATGGTATTTAAAGTTATATAATGACAATACTAAGCGTATGGTGTTAAGGCTAATATGAGCTTTCAGTACAAATACATGGGGACGTATGGTTGTGAATTATAAATTTAAGAAGGATGAGGACAACGAGTTGAGTATTGGATGGAGTGACATATTTTGACTTGCCATAGTAATTGTGGGTGATTTATGATAATGTAATAAGGTTATATTCTGGCAATGAAAGTTCATGTATTGGGAATAAGAAAACCTTTAAGGGAAAATTCATATCATGAGAATTTTGAAATGATATAGTTTAGATGCTATAAGTTAAAGACGGAAGTCTAGGTACAAAGAAAAACTATTATGATGAAGGGAATTGCCACCTTATAGTCTACAAGTAAACATTACAGGTTAATCGCACGCACGAGCTTAGAATTGGGTCTCCATAATAGTTATCTTATAAGTCTTTTAGAAACATGTTTTACACTTTGATTATGTTATGGGTTCGACTGCGGAGAGACATTTGATTTCGAATACGTTTTATGTATATTACTTCCTTTAAAAGAATATTTGAGGTAAGTGAGGTTATTTGAGATTCGAGTTGTGTTATAATAAGATTATTGAGGTTCAGGTATTTTGGATATGTTAGTTACATTTCAACTTTGTTTTGTTTTATATTAATTTACGGACGAAAGTTTAAGTCGTTGATACACTTTGGAATTGATTATGCGATACGAATTAAGAACAAAAGTATAAGTTTTGAAAGATATAAGTTTGTGTTATTGAGAAAATAAGCATTATGATTTACGATTGTTTTATGGGGAAAGTAAACAACATTTATGGAGCGAGATGCTCAATATGTGTTATGGAGCGGGTATTGTTCCTTTGAGTAGTCATGATCCAAAAGTTATTGAGGTTAAGTTTTGGAAATTCCTAATTCGAAGTACCGAGCAGGAAGTTATGTTCATTTTAAGTTCAGTATTTTTGCTGTGATTATTTTGACAAAAGTTCCAAATGTTCTTGTTAACTCAACCCTTTTGGTAAAGTTTAAATGAGCACACTAAGTGCCTATACGACTTTTACAAGCAGTAAAAAATTGATTATTTCCTTATATCTTTACACGTAACTAAAATGTGAAATTGTTGACGTAAAACAAAGATTTCAAAAGAAGATCCAAGTCTTGCAATGATTAGCAACACCATAGTAGTGGTGATTATTTTTCCTCTTCATGGATAAATATGTGTTCTTTGAAACACGTGTGGTATTGATAAATTGTGCATTTAAACTATTTACGTAAATAAACTATGGATACAAGTGGGTAAAGGCCGATACCAAATAAGGTACGGTATGAACAACAACCCTTGGAGGATGGGTGATCTCCTTTCGAACCCTCGCTGGGTGGGTGAAGTCCAGCAGATTATAAAAATGGGACATGTCCTGGTTAAGGCTTGCAAGCATAAATATTTAAACGGTGGGGTGACGACCTCCATTAGCTTAGAGACAGTCGGCTCCTTGTGTAAGGAGCCCCTCTCTATTCGTGTTCGCTTTACCCAATGAAATTAAATGCTATCGACCCAAAGTGTTTTTGAATGATCTAAGTGGTGATCTTCATGATAAAAATTCTTACTTTAATACGATTGTGCAAGGATAGTAATCCTGAAATTTTTAAACAAGTAACTTACTTGTGAAGCATACTGAATTCTAGCAGGAATTGTATACGAATGGTCTTAAGCCACCAAAATGAGGTTTTGGGATGAGCTTATGTATTTTAACTGTTGTTGAACATTGTCCTTATGGCAAGGAACTTATTATCTGTAGTATATGTATGAGTACTCTTTATTGAACTTTCTATTTAAGGGTTGCTGGAGTCGTGATAGAAACATTTCTAACTATTTGATTTTAAGTATTTTTGAAGTCTGGGATTGTTCCACTTGATGAGTAATAAACCGCACAACTATATTTTAAGCCACTAAAATGAATTTCTGGTTGGACAGTGTGTGTACTCAGTTTTTTGATTTTGTTCTTCGAACCTGTCCTGGTGGGGGCAGGGTTCATTGTTAGTGATTTTGCAGGGTTGATGTCGAGGTCGTGGAATATGATTATTGATCAAGAAGAAGAGTTTTATGTTATGAAATGGTGGGCTGAGGTTAAAGTTGGATGTTTTGTTTCAAAGTATTCGTAATCTGTTATTTGATTTTCAAGTTGTTATATTGTGGGCCCCTGACCCACAGATCCAGGATCGTTTTTATAGGTTTAGTTTCCGCTGTAAATAAATGCAAATTCGAGGTTTGTTAAGTGTTGATTTTGTTTTGTGTATCTTAATTGTGATTAGTTAGCAGCTCGGAAGTGCGGGCTGTTACATATTTAATAACGAATATAATTTTATTTTTTATTCCATATATATGTTATATCTCAATGTGATAGCTTGCTTATAAAAACACATCCTACACACCTATTAACGTGTACAATTAATACACGTTCAATATATTTGAGTGTTTTATCCCCCCTTAGAACTAACTTATAATGGCTTCTGGAATACAAAATGAAAAGAAAATTGTGGCTATTAGTGAAATAGGGAAGGGGATGAAATTATGTACTATTGAGGTTCGAATTATTAGGGTTTGGGAGAGGCCTAATTTCAAAAATCAACTTGAAATGTATATGTATTTTATTCTATGGCAATATGTTCCTTTATTAATTATACAAGTATTGCTTCTACTAAATTCTATTTTTGATTAGCAGACTTACTCGAAATCCAATCCCATACTTTGTCGCCAAGAGTAACAGAGGATTTTACAAGTCAACGCTCTCATTTAAGCGATATTTCAAATAGTAAGATATTTATCATTATTTATAACTTAAATTTCATCATTTTTCTAATGTTTATAGTTGTGACATATTTGATAATTTTAAAATACATAGTTGTGACAAGTTTTGAAACACAAGTGCAATCAAATGACAATCCATATTCACCAATTATATATGGAATTGGCAATACGCAAAGGGAGAAGTACAAATTAGCAAGGGAAACAGGAAATCTATATTACATAAAAAGCGTAACAAGAATCATAACATGTTACATGGTATGTATTGTTCATCGTATTTGTCTATACATATTTCCTTATAATATATGATTTAATATTTTTGGTTATGTGAAATATAACATTTTTTTGATGTTTTGCAGATAATGTTAGTCAAGAACAACAAGTAGATTTGCATTCTCAAAGAAGTCACATAAGTTGTATTACTCAAAGAACTCCTTTATGCGACATATCTAATGGTATTTCTATTCCATAATATTCCCATTATAATGTTAAAATAGTTAAAAGCTCATGAATGTAGTTATTTTTTTGTACTACTCTATATGTAATTATATATGACATAAAATATGTTATAGTAATAATAGATGTCATATTTGTTTGTGTATTATTTTTTTGAAAACTAAAAGAGACAACATTTGATATGATATCACTAAATACAACATTCTACGGTTATAATAAGTTTTAATAATATTAGGAACTTTATTTATTATTTTCATTATGTTGAAGATAACATTTTAATTTTAAAGAAATATTAACATGCAATCTAAATACTCAATCACATTTGTAATAATAACCAATAATATTAATTATATCGAAAAAATTATGTAATCATAATGAAAAATTATTTGGTACACATAAACGAAAAAAACATGTTTAAATTAACAAAAATAATTGTTTCTTACCTTAATTTTCAATAAACATTAACATGCAATCTAACTACTCAATCATATTTTTATTAATAAGCAGTAATATGAATTATTATAATTAAAAAAAAAAAATTAAATTATAGATTTATCATGTATACTATCATCGGAAGACAAAAATTATAAACGAAATAATGTTATCACTTAATATTACACTTTTTTACTTATATTCACCGATTATTCATGATAATTTTTACATGCAAATCAAATTTCGAATATTCATTATTGTATTCATTCATATTTTTATAAGCAAAAGCAAAAAAAATATAAACTACATATCCACATAACATATATCATATTAACAAAAACGGAAAAAAAAGAATATTAAAACTTACCAAAAAACTTTAATTTTCATCTTGAATATGTTGAGATGATGACATGCAACTATATTTTGCAAGTATTTCGCCCATAACTAATCAACATTTGAGAAATTCCCCAATTAAAACTTTGAAAAAATGGAAATATGAAGAATTTCTATATTATTTTCTACCGAGACATTTTGAACCAAAAAATCTGATTTTTTTTTTTGTGTTTTCATGTTTTTATTAATAAGCAGTAATATGAATTATTATAATTAAAGAAAAATTAAAATTTTAGATTTATCATATATACTATTATTGGAAGAAAAAAAATATAACGAAATTATTTTGTCACTTACTATTAAACTTTTTTAACTTAAATTCACCCATTATTCATCATAAACTTTACATGCAAATAAAATTTCAAATAATAAAGATTGTATTTATTCATATTTTTACAAGCAAAATCAAAAAAAATATAAAACAACATATCCACATAGCATATACCATATAAACAAAAAACGAAAAAAAAAAAAGAATATTAAAACTTACCAAAAATCTTTAATTTCCATATTGAATATGTTGAGATGATGACATGCAACTATATTTTGCAAGTAATTCGCCCATAACTAATCAACATTTGAGAAATTCCCGAATTAAAACTTTGAAAAAATGGAAATATGTAGAATTTCCATATTATATCCTACCGATATATTTCGAAGCAAGAATCGTGAGAAATGAAGAAATTTTTTTGGTGTTGATTTTGTGTATTTGAGTTTGAGAATAGAAAATTTGTAGAACAAAATCGTGAGAAATGAAGTAAATTTTTTGGAAATTTTTTGAGTAGATGAAGATATTTGTAAAGAAGTATAGAGAGAAGTTAGAGAGATAGAGAAATGAAGTAATGGAAATATTGTTGTAATGAAATGAAGTTAATATGCAATGCATGTGAATCATCATAAATATAATAAGAAAGGTTGCTTATAAATGTTGTCTTGACTTAAGTATAATCACTACATGTTAGCTTATAATTTGATATTTTGTACATAGTCAAACGGTATGTTACTAATGTTATTCTATGTTTTTAAAATAAAACAAATAATATATAGGTTAATTTAATGAAAGCAGTCTATTTTAATGTAAAAAAACATGGATTTTAAAAAGAATTTATATGTAAACATTTTATCTTTAACCCTCTCAATATTAATTTATTTGTGATACTATGATTACTTATGATATAGTCATAATAAAATATTATTATTCTAAATTTAATCAATTAGTATATTAACAAATTATTTTTTGTTTTGGCTTTCATTTGGCAATTATATTGTCATTATATTAATTCACTTTTTGTATTGTATTGTTTTTGTTTGTTTGCAGTATCCTCAAGATCTCTAAATCAATTTGTATCAAAACAAATTGAACAACGATGTGCAAGGCAAAAAAGAAAACTAATATTATCGCAAAGACGTGAAAAAGTTTCAGCCAATTTAGCGACGCAGCAATCCGTATTTAATTCCAATGTTTTTTGTCGTTCATTGAACGGTATAGATGTGTACTATGGAGGCTATTATTATACAAAATATTATCGTATGTTAAATATAAACTTATTTTATCTTTTCGTATTATATTCAGATGGATCCGTTGTTAATTCACCGTCAATAAGCACAATATTTAATGATTCAAGTATTATTTGTACTACTCCATTGGGGCGTATAGGTAAATATATAATAAATTCCCTTTATATGGTAATTAAATGTGAATGTTATATTAAGATAATTAATATACAAATTTTTATTTTTCTAGATTTGCAATCATCATCTTCTAAGTCGTCTTTTGAGGAACCGCTAAACACAATTATTTCTAACAATAATCCTACCAGCATTGTTATTAACGGTATACGCTTTACATACATTCGATATGTAATTATTATTATTTATATTAAACGATTAAATAAAATTAAAATGCAAAATCTAATGAAGATATTTATTTGACATTTACTTTAGCCACACATCTCCTTCTGATATTGCCAGAAGTAATAGAAAGCAGATTATGTTAGAAAAAAGAGCTCGAGGTATGCATTCTGTACTATTCAATGAATTGATTGTATTCTATAATTACATCGATTTTTTTTTATATTAACTAAAACGCAATAATTAATAGGCAGCTCTATGATTTCTGGAGACATGTTGGAATTGGCACAATCTCATAGTAATGTTAGATCTAAGAGACATGTGGTTCGAAGTTCAAATATCCTTAAATCAGTTACACGGAGAATTATAAATGGTATTAATTTATTACTTACTTATTAAATACAAGTATCTAATATTTGAAGTACTTTTAACATCGTATCTAAAATGTATTGTTTTTTATGACTGTTATATAAAGATGAAAATATTGCATCAAGTTCTCATGACCAATCAAATACTACCGTTCAAGATGACTGTGTTACAGAAGACGATAGTGACAACGACGTCAATTATATGGATATCGTTACAGGTTGGCATATAATTTGTAATAATATTGATACATGCGAAATGTCGTACTTATTATTATGATTTTTGTGTTGTCTTCTTAATTATGTTTATATCTCATATTTATTATGATTTTGTTTTTTTGACAGAGAGCTACTCAGATTTAGGAGACCCAACACATGTATGTGAGTTTTGTGGCGCGGAAATGTGGTTCAATGAGAGAGCTAACAAGAAATCCAAAAACATCAAGCCAAAGTTTTCGTTGTGTTGCATGCAAGGGAAGGTTCAGCTACCTCTGCTAAAACATCCACCTCAAATTATTTATGATCTATTGAAGAAGAAACATAATAGAAGCAACCATTTTCTTGAAAATATAAGAGGATATAATATGATGTATTCGTTTACATCAATGGGTGGAAGGATTATTGCACCTACATCTAAAGGTCGAGGTCCATATAATTATAAAATTGGTGGTCAAAATCATCACTTAATAGGTACTTTATTGCCTGCTGATGGTGCACGACCAAAGTTTTCTCAGCTGTACATATATGATACTGAGGATGAAATAAAGAACAGGAAAACAGCTGCAAGGTACAACATAGTAAATGGATTTAAGTATCATTGTAACTTTAATTGTTTAATTTATATATTCCTTTTCAAATCCTAACTTATTATTCATTATGTCTTACCAGTACATCAAACCCAGACAAGTTTGAAGATCGCTTAGTTGCAGAATTACAAGATATGTTAGATCATAATAACCCTTTAGCTCATAATTTTAGAATGGCTAGGGATAGGTTTGCATCTAACACGTGTGAGAATTTGAAATTAAAACTTATTGGCAAAAGAGAGCTGATGGCAGAACTTATAATTTGCCAACAACATCAGAAGTAGCTGCACTTATCGTAGGAGATATTGATAGTGCCGACAAAAGAGATATAATTATCGAAACGAAGGGTGGAAAGCTACAACAAATTTCCGAACTTCATCCTTCTTACCTCGCTATGCAATATCCACTATTATTTCCATACGGAGAAGATGGATTTAGAACAGATATTATGCACAGGGATAAGACTCCATCAGACGGTTCAACAGGAAAGAGGTTTAAACTCACAATGCGTGAGTTTTTTGCATACAGAATACAAGACCGAGCTCTGGAGGCGGCAACAATACTATTATCTCGAAGGTTGTTACAACAATTCATAGTTGATGCTTACACAATGATTGAAGCTGAAAGGTTGTCTTTTCTTAGACACAACCAACAAAGCTTGAGAGCTGCTAATGTCAAGAATTTAAGAGGTGCTGTCGAGAGAGGTGAAACCGAGGGATCTTCGACTGGAAGTCGTATAGTATTGCCATCTTCCTTCACAGGAGGACATAGTTATATGAGAGAAAACTATCAAGATGCGATGGCTATTTGCAGATGGTATGGTTATCCAGATTTATTCATAACATTTACGTGTAATCCTAAGTGGCCTGAGATTACTAGATTTGTAAAAAAAGAGGCCTAAGGCCAGAGGATAGGCCAGACATCATATGTCGAGTTTTTAAGATGAAACTAGACCAGTTGGTGAAAGATCTGAAAGATGGCAAAATATTTGGCAGGGTTAGGGCTGGTATGTTAGACATCGTCCTTATTTATATTATTATTTTTTATTATATGTTATTTTTAATTGGATTGCTATCGTTATATCTTTTATTTAACTTGAATATCAAAACTAATTTTGTTGTCTGCTTATTTTCAGTGGTCTATACAGTTGAATTCCAAAAGCGTGGTTTGCCGCACGCTCATATTTTGTTGTTCATGCATCAGGGAGACAAATACCCTGTTGCTTCAGATATTGATAAGATTATTTGTGCTGAGTTGCCTGATAAATCTGAAGATCCAGAACTATATCAAGCAGTAAGCGAGTACATGATGCACGGTCCATGTGGCTCAGCAAATACAAATGCTCCGTGTATGATTGACAAGCAATGCAGTAAGCATTTTCCCAAGAGGTTTATTGAGGCAACTAAGGTAGATGATGAAGGATATCCAGTGTACAGACGAAGAGATAATGGATCTACAGTTGAGAAGAGTGGGGTTCACCTTGATAATCGGTATGTTGTCCCATATAATGCTGAATTGCTTCGTAAATATCAAGGACACATAAACGTTGAATGGTGTAATCAATCTAGATCAATTAAATATTTGTTCAAATATATAAACAAGGGATATGATAGGGTTACGGCTTATCAAGATAAACAGAAAGAAGGTGAAGGTAAAGAAATAGATGAAATAAAGATGTACTATGATTGCCGATATATTTCGGCGTGTGAAGCAATTTGGAGGATTTTTGGATTCAACATACATTATCGAACCCCTGCTGTTGAAAGATTAAGTTTTCATCTACCGGGAGAACAAACCGTTTTGTTTAACGACCATGTGGATGTAGAATCCGTACTAGACAGACCTCATATTGACAATACGAAATTCCTGCTTGGATGCAATGTAACCAAAAATATGAAGAAGCTAGGGAGCTTACTTATGTGGAGTTCCCTACAAAATTTGTTTGGAAACAGGCACAGAGAGAGTGGACCCCAAGATCTAGAGGTGTCACAATAGGACGAATCTACCATGTCTCACCTGGATCTGGAGAGAAGTTCTACCTTAGAACTTTATTAAATTTTGTAAAAGGCGCGACATGCTACGAAGACATTAGAACGGTTGATGGTGTAGTGTGTCCTACATTCAAGGAAGCTTGCTATGCAAGGGGTTTACTTGATGATGACAAGGAATATGTCGATGCAATAACAGAAGCAAGTTTTAGAGAATCAGGGTATTATCTAAGACATTTGTTCTCTATGTTACTATTATCTGGTAGCATGTCGAAGCCGGAGGAAGTTTGGCATAAGACATGGCAGTTATTATCTGATGACATACTTTACAAACAGCGTTGTCTTCAAAAAAATAAAGGTAAATAACTACGAAAATATTTTTTAGTCAAAAACCATACTTTTTAGCAATTTGCATTCTTAATATAGGTTACTGTTTTGTTTATATGTTTCACAGACCTGCATTTAACCGATGATCAAATCGAATCTTTTGCATTGGCTGAGATTGAAACCATGCTCCAAAGTAATGGTAGCAGCTTGCGTAGATTCAGTGAAATGCCGTTTCCTGATGAACTAATCATGTTTGAAGGACAAAACAAGCTTATAGCAGATGAGCTTTCATATGACATTGAGGAAATGACCGTGGAACACGACAAATTGTATAAAGGTTTAACTGATGAGCAGTCGATGATTTATCGAGAAGTATTGGATGCTGTCTCGAGTGAAGAAGGAGGTCTATTTTTCGTTTACGGCTATGGAGGAACGGGTAAAACATATGTTTGGAAAACATTATGTGCTGCAATAAGAAAGAAGGGCGAAATTGTATTGCCAGTAGCTTCAAGTGGAATTGCTTCTCTCCTCCTTCCACGTGGAAGAACAGCTCATTCTAGATTTGGTATCCCTTTGAATGTAAATGAAAATTCTACTTGCGCCGGAATTCGCCCTGGGTCGGAGTTAGCTGATCTTCTCATCAAGACAAAACTTATCATTTGGGATGAAGCTCCGATGATGCATAAGTATTGTTTTGAAGCACTTGATAGAAGTTTGAGGGACATAATGAGGTCTGTTGATAGGGATAACTTGCATCGACCATTTGGAGGTAAAGTGGTAGTATTCGGAGGTGATCTCAGGCAGATATTACCAGTTGTACCAAAGGGAAGTAGGCAGGATATCGTGTTCGCCACCGTTAATTCGTCTTACTTATGGGATTCGTGTAAGGTCCTTACACTTACTCGCAATATGAGATTACAATCAAGTTCCTCAAAATCTTCTGTTGATGAATTGCGAGAATTCTCAGAGTGGATACTAAGCGTTGGAGATGGAAATGCTGGCGGTCCTAATGATGGTGAAGCCGTCGTCGAGATTGCAAAAGATATCCTTATAGATCCCGGGGCCGATCCGATTTTAGCAATTGTTGAAAGCACGTATCCAGACCTACAGGAACATATTTGGGAAGCTAAATATTTTCAAGAAAGAGCTATTTTGGCCCCAACAAATGAGATAGTGGAGATTGTAATGATAATGTTCTATCTACTATTCCAGGAGAAAGAAAGTCTATTTGAGTTCGGATGCTATAAGCAAAGAGGAAGGAAATTTGGAGTCCACGAAATATACTCCACTGAATTCCTCAATACAATTAAATGCTCTGGTCTCCCAAATCATAGCATACGATTAAAGGTTGGTGCGCCCGTTATGCTTCTACGTAATATTGATCAAACATCTGGATTATGTAATGGCACGAGGTTAGTCGTCAATCATTTAGGTAATCGTGTTATTGAAGCTACTGTTATTTCCGGAAGTAATGTGGGTGCAAAAGTTTTTATCCCAAGAATGACATTGACGCCGTCGGACTCCACCAAGTTTCCTATCAGATTTCAGAGACGTCAATTTCCTTTAATGGTTTGTTTTGCTATGACTATAAATAAAAGTCAAGGACAATCTTTGTCTCATGTAGGCCTGTATCTCCCGAGACCTGTTTTTAGCCATGGTCAATTTTATGTTGCTGTTTCCAGAGTTACGAGCAAAAAAGGTCTGAAGATACTTCCTTTTGACAAAGAACACGGAGTGCGTACAAGTACAAAAACGTAGTTTACAAGGAAGTGTTTTCAAACATATAGATTGCTTACAAAAATCATTTCTGTAAATAACAATTTGATGCCTTCACATATGATTATTTAAATATGTTACGTTATTTTGATTATTTTTATTGATCATTAGTTATGCTATCAAGCAATTAATACTCCCGTGCATCATGCACGGGTCCTAAAACTAGTATCTTATATAAAAAAAAGAATTGGGGTTTCGGGTGCCCAAGGGTAGGTGCGCCGACCCACTTCTCCACATAATTACCTCCGTGTCCTTACTATTTGAATTATTTTTATTTTTTTTCGTATTTTTTAATTGAAAATAAAAATAATGGGAAGAATGGCACCAACTCGTGACTTATCTCTCCTCAAACTCTTGTTTCTTCCTTCATCATTTTTACCAATCTAAACTTTCCTACTTTCTCTCTCTTCACCATCATCGTCGTCGTCGGAGCTCGAGTCCAGTGGGATGCTGTTATTGATGCTGGTCAGTTCTTAAATTTGAAAATTGAAAGCTTTTTTTATCCGAAATTTAATCTTTTTAATTTGTTGTAATCGTGTCTTGGTAATTTTGTTTTCTAGTCTTTTAATTGGTTTTTTCTGAATTTTGATGTCTGCTGCAGTTTCCCTCTACCAAACATGCTCGGTAATATACATTGTTCTCCATTTTGATTAGTTTTCATATTCAAATTTCTCTTCATATCGGAGAGACAGTTTGAACCTTCATGTAAGCTCTTTACTTCTCTTGGCATTTGTATAATGTCTTCTAATATCTTTTCATGTATTCAGATGCCCACATGAGATATGGTGGAAAGGGTACATTATTAGTAATTAAGGTTGGTTACTTGCTGAAATCATTCTTTTGAATTACTCCTTTTATTATTTGGATATCATTAATTTTTAATCTATGTGCAGGTTTCCGCTGAATCGGCCAACCTGTTTGGTGAGTTGGTTGCTGATCCAGATACAAAAGAGCTGTTGCATTACACCGAAAAGCCTGAGACATTTGTATGTGCCCTACTCGCTCAAGCAACAATAGTGTTCTGCAAATTTAAACCATTTCTCGTATCATTGTTCTTCTTCTTTTCATGCCCTTTTGTAAGCTATAGTCTTTGTGTGACTGCAAGTTAGTGATTTAATAAACTGTGGCATATATCTATTAACACCTGAAATTTTTTCGGCTATCCAGGGTATGCTTGCTAATCGTGAAGACAAAGGTTGGTTCCAGTAGTGTTTGTTGCAACCCTTACTTTATGAGATGTTTAGGACTGCATAAGTTGCTTATAGTCTAGGAACCTTCTCTCTCCTGTCGTTTTTCTCTACTTTTTACAAACTTGGTATAAAACTTTTCTCACCTATACTCGGTTATTTTCCTGCACAGGATCTCTACGTCGTTTGTCCAGTTATGAGTCATTCAATTCCGCGACAAGGTATGAGCTACCATGCCTATAAATAAGTGACTTTCATTCTGGAATTTGAAGTTAGAAGATAGCTGTAACTTAGTTTCTTAAGCTAAGTTTTTGATCTTAAGGCTTAAGGTTGACCATACTACTCAACTATGTCTTGAAAAATAATAGTGGGTTAGTTTATTTGTATTTCTTCTAATCTGAATCTCTCATTGGCTCTATCTTTTGGGACCAGGAATGGTAAATTGATTGATTTAGTGTTGGCTGATGAGCTACGATAAATTAGATGGTTATGAGGGTTGATTAAGTAAGTGTGGTGAGTTTGTATCATCTTTGTTATTCAGCTATTATTATTGTCATTTATATTTATGAATTTTTATAGTTTATGGAGCAATTTAAGGATATACGGATTTTGTCATTGAGTTTGTGGAATTAGTTATGAGTTCGAAAATTCATTTGGTTGATGGTTTGTGCTTTGTGATTTCATAAACTTATGGTAAACTCGTGTTCTTTTGGTGGGTTTTCGCTTTTATCTTCCACATTTGATTCTATGTAATTTACTTGTTTTGATAGATATTGTTTGTAGGTTTTAGACAAAATTATATCGATAACTTGGGTGGGAGTATAAGAAACTTGAAAGCATGCATGTAATACTCCGTATTGTGGGAAGTAATTCGTATTAACTAAGAAAATATAAAGAAGTCACTAGTAGAATAAATGCTATTTGCTGCGCTGATATTACTGCGGTTTTACTTATACGCAGCAATATAACACGCAAAAAGAAAAAAAAATTGAAAATGACAATATTGTTGCGGTTTCCCGCCAAAAACCGCAGCAATATTATTCAACGGACAAATTTTGAAAAATATGTGGGCCCATAGTAGCAAATATTGCTGCGGTTTCCACGTAGAAACCGCAGCAATATATTAAAAATTAATTTAAAAAAAATAACATTTTAATATATTGCTGCGGTTTATAATAAAAAAACCGCAGCAATATCCCATTTATTTCATATAATAGGCGCTAGGGTTTGGGGACACTCGCATTTCAGTCTTTTCCTCCTTTCTCTCTCCTTCCCTCTCAGCCGTCGTTCTTCTTCATCTCGTTCTCTCTCCTCGAAATTTCAGCCGTCCTTCTTCTTCATCTCGTCCTTCTTGCCTTCACCCTTCTCAGCCCGTCGGCCTTTCTATTCTTCGTCGGCCGTTCACTGAAGAATCTGACCATTCAATTCGCCGCAACGAAGGAGAGAGAGAGGAGTTCGAGAGTTTCATTGAGGGTTTTGTTCATTTTTTATACAGAAGTTTTTGGACTTTCGGGGCTTTCTTGGTGCGTTTGTCGGTGAAGCTTTTGACATTCCGGTAAGTTCGTCACATTTCTTTTTCGTTTTTTGTTCCTGCTACGATTTTCCGGCGAGCCTTGACTGTTTTTTCTTTGATTTCCGGCGAGTCTCATCAGACCGCCTGCTGCCACATCCGTGAACACAGTCGAATCTGCCTTCGTCGAGTTTCATCAACACCGAACTCCTTCATCTGCCTTCGTCGCCTCGTCGGCCGTTAGTATCATCGGCCTCCGTCGACGGTTCCTTGGTGTTTAGTTTTTTTTTCTGTTTTCTTCCTTTATATTTAAACTTATGTATTTTTCATTTTCTTTATTTTTATTTTAATTAAGATCGAAACTTCTGTATTTATTTTTGTTGTCTTTATTTTTTATTCTAATTTTGGATTTAGATGTAAATTTCTGTAATTTTTATTTTCTTTATTGTTTTTGTTTTTGATTTAGATATGATGTTTAGGATCGTCTTCCATTGATATTTTATGAATTTGAATGTTGTTGTTATGCTTATGCTGTATTTTCGCTGGTTGATAACTTGATATGATGTTTTAGTTACTTTAGTTTTTATTGCATTATAAGTATTCTTAAAATTGATGATTTTAATTTTTAAAAAAAAAAAATTTTTTTTTTGAAAAAATGCACATATTGCTGCGGTTTCTGACCCAGAACCGCAGCAATATTACCTTTTTGGGCCACCTTATGTCACCACAATTCCTTATATTGCTACGGTTTGGTAATTAAAACCGCAGCAATATTACGTAATATTGCTGCGGTTTAGAGCCGCAGCAATATTATTAATACCTATTGCTGCGCCCTCAATTGTTGCGCGCCCTATTCCGCAGCAATATGGCACTTTTTAACCGCAGCAAGTAGCCTTTTTTCTACTAGTGAGTTAATAAAAAGGATTTTAGTATTATTTAGAGAATAATAAGAATATAATAATACTAATACGAGTTGGTTGTGTTAATTTCGCATTTATAAAGGGTAAACCGAGTTCACCCGATCTAAGGTTACCACTTTTAGAAGGGTATAAAAAGGGAAATTAAGAGGAGAAATCTCATAAACCCTAAATTTCTTCCTCTCCTCCCTCAGCCGTCACTCTACCTTTTTCTCTCTCCTCTCTCGCTGCTCTCCTCTTTTATCTCGGATCTCTTGTCTCTCCCTCGCCGTTCGTCCCTTCTTCGTCCCCTCGCTGGGTTCCTTCGCGGATCCTCATCGACGCTGTTGGGCGTGCGGAGATGAGCGCACGAGCGAAGGCTGTGCGTCGATTAAGACAGCGAGCGAGCGAGTTGCGACGTGAAGTGGTGCGAGCGAGCGGGTTTGTGCGAAGGGAGTGCGAAGCGTTGGTGGTTCGAGGGCTGAGCGACGAGCGAGGCAAAGTGAGTGTGTGCGACGAGAGGGTGTGCGAATTCGAGGTGCGTCGCTGCGAGACGAGTGAAGGCCGCGAGAGGGCTGCGCGAGCAAAGCCTGTGCATCGAGCGACGAGGGCTGTGCGAGTCGAGGGCTGGTTCGAGGGTAGCCGTGCGGCTGCTGCGGTAGTGCGCGAGTGGTGTTGCACCGTTGCCGGAAATCGGTTGCCGGAACTTGATTGCCGGCGAGCTTAACGGTATAAAACCAATTATATATTGAATATATTGTATTAAGTTTAATTATAATTTATGTTTTCATAATTATGTTAAATTATAATTAGTTAATTAATAATTCAAGTTAATGAGTTCATTTAATTATTCTGACTATAATTACGAATATAACTTTTGGACATAATACTAGAGCGGACCTAAGACTTTTGGACGACATAAAACATGGTTGGACTTATAATTTAATTGGTTTGGTAAAGATAGTGGACTAATGACACTAACTAATATTAGTATGCTCACTAACCTTAATCTCTAAAAGAAGTTAAACTCATTAGAATAGAAAAGTAACGAAAATCCATAAACAAGGGGTTTAGTTATCTTTTATTTCGAATTATTAAATCGTATAGTCTTAGTTACGTAGTGGTTGTTAATGTTATCAACGATGTAGCACTAAAGTTTTATTTAACGGTTTAGGTCCCAATTTCATAAGCGGAACGTTCGATTAAGACAGCGAAAATTCTCCGTTACAAGGTACGTACGCGCACCAGTTTAATCCCAAGTATTAGTATCATGATTAGGTTGCAATCTATGTTATTGGAACCTAGAAGTATGATAGGGAACGTTTGATTGATTGAGATTGTCTGGTTAGACATTTGTAATTGAAATCGATATGTTGCATTGGAATGCGTAATTCTATCGTAGTATAAACATGAGCATTTTTAATCTTATCCATAGTGTAACAAGGTTGTTACAAGATATATGATTCGAGCATTGTAACTAAGAGGACAGGTAAATGATTCTATGGATCCTAGTGTAACAAGAGTGTTACAAGAGATACGATTTGAGCATTGTAACTAAGAGAACAGGTAAATGACTATATGTGGTTATGAAATGAATGGTTAATATTAAAATGAATTATGGCAATATCTTGTAGCTGGACTCCCTACAAGTGATGAACAATGGGGGGAGTGTGGGACTTGTCTACGCTCCTACGCAGGCCTACTGTGACGACAGTAGTGTCCTTATTTTTTAACTCAAGTAGGCGGAAGGTTCCGTTCGATCTTGGGGGTATGCATACTAAGGTGATGGGTGTGAGACGAACAAAACCGTATTTGCATTTCATCTAATAGACCTAGTGTCTATTAAGGATTCAGTAGCCCGTATGATTCTAGTAAGATGACGGTGCCGTTCGATGCCAATAAAGATTAAAGATTAAAGGTTAAAGGATGTAACTAATGTAGCATCATGCTTAAGATTGTTCATGTGTGCATTATTTATGCTTATATGTATTCAATGGTTCATTACGTACTCAGCATAGCTGATTGTGTGTTATTATGTGTTTGATGAACTGCGATGAACCATTGATGCTACAATGGGGAGCAGACTAGGTGTGCTGGGCTGCTGCATGATACCGAGCATACGGGGCTAGCTTGGTATTTCATTTAAAGCATTTTGAAATAAGTATTATTGGTTTTTCTAGACTTAATAAATAGTTTGTGGTTTGAATGAAAGGGGTCATTGATGATTCCCGAGTTGTATTTATATTTTAATTCCGCTGCATTTTAGTTTTCAAGACAATGTTTTAAGTTATCGTTAACTCTTATTATGCCTTGCGTTCCATCGCGGCGGTAACGCTCCCGAGGTCGATGCGACGTAGCAGTGGTAGACGCGTAAGGATTTCGGGGGTGTTACAAAACAGGTATCAGAGCTGAAGCTCTGAATTTAAAGACGTTTTAAAAAGATTTCAAAATGGGTAGTATGGGATAGGAGCATATAGAACATATTATGTTATGTGCATTAAGTCATAGGAATGAGTTCAAAAGTGATTTCGTTTCGTGTCTTGACTCATATGTGTTGTTTGATTGTTCAACTGAAGTTGCAAGATTCTTGCAATATTCGAATAAGAATAGTTAAGAGGATGTACAAGATGTTTCAAAAATGTGTTGAACAAAACCTTATTTTTGCGACAAAACTATTTACTTGCTTGAAACGACCGTTTTATCTCTTAAATACATATACATATATAACATGTTTCAAAACCTTTAATGATACTTTATGATATTCCTTGTTATGGTTGTGACGTCTCATGTGAGATGTTTGTGTTGCAAGTCAATAAAGACTTAATATTTGTTCGTGACAACTGCTTGCTATATGTGCAATGTGTATGGTTAAGAAAGTACAGGATGATGTGTGTGTCACTGAGATAGCTATTATGTTATTTTCAGCGTAGAATGGTTCGGCGGGAGGCACGCCTGAAACCTCTCTGAATATCGAGCAATCGATACGTGACTTGGTGCAAATCACTGCCAACCTAGCCCAAGGTCACAATCGTGAAGGGGATTTATCTGAAAAGGTTGCCCGTAGGAATCCACCATACATTGGGAAAGGGGGACCTGAAGAATTAGAGAACTGGGTTGGGGAATTCGATAAATTTTCTTCACCTATCCTGCCCTGATGAGAAAACTGTGCCCTTAGCGAGCTACTACCTTCAGGGAGATGCTCATTTCTGGTGGACCCAAGCTAAGAGCAACCTCCTGAGTCAGCCTGGTTTTGGGTGGGAAACTTCAAAAAGGCCTTAAGGGACAATATTACCCTCCATACCTTAAGAAGCAGAAAGCCCAGGAATTTATGATGTTGGAACAAGGGACTCTGTCTTGAGGAGTACTACGGAAATTCATCGAGCTGATGAGATTTGCCCCGGAAATAGCACCTACTGAGGAATCTAAAGCCTCACGTTTCGAACTAGGACTTACCCTTGACCTGCAAGGAAGACTGGGGGGAGATACATTCACCTCTTTAGATCATGTGTTTGGCAAAGCTGCTCATCTTTATGCCATCAGGAAGAGAGAGGAAGGGGGTAAGCAGGGTGAGAAACGAAAATATAATCCAAACCCTGAGGTCCAGAAGTTTGAGAAGAAGCATAATGGGAACCAAAACCATCAAGACCCTCAAAGGAATTTCGGTAAGGGACCCAATAACAACAACTCTAATCCCAACAACAATAACCGCAATAACAACACCAATAACCGCAGACTTGAGCGTGTGTATAGGTGTAGAAAGTGCCCTAACAACCATCCTGGTAGAGACTGTGAGGGTAACAAGGTGGAATGTCGAGAATGCGGGAAATTGGGACATAGGGCATATGAGTGCTATTCGAAGAACAAACTGAACCCCAATGGCCAAAAGAATGGGAATTATGGGGACAAACCTCGAAATGGAAATGGAAACGGGAATGGAAATGGAGGAAGTGCTTACAATGGGAATTCTAACTACTCCAAGCCTGTAACCAACACCAATAATTAGACATCTAATGGGAACAATGCAACCAATTCCCAAGATAAGGGCAAGGGGAAGCTGTATATGATGTCGACTAGAGAACAAGAGGCTCGAAGGGATGTTGTCTCGGGTACATTTTCTATCAACTCCACTCCTGTTAAAGTATTGTTTGATTCTGGAGCATCATTGTCATTTATTGCCCATTCAACTGTTAGGACTTTAACATTGATCGAGTCTGAGTCGATTTCTATGCCTATAGTCATTCCGTCTGGGGAGACTGTTAATTGCTCAAAAGATTTCTAAAAGTGCCACTGAAAATAGGGAGGAGTTTCTTTCCTTCTGATCTGATAGAGTTTAACTTATCAAACCTAGACGTTATTTTGGGATGGATTGGCTTGGAAAGTACATGGCTAAGATAGACTGCGATGCGCAAAAGTGGAACTGAGAGACCTTCGGGAAAAAGAGTGTCATATAGGAAATACCTCGAGAACCGGAATTAAGGTGATCAATGCCTTACAACTTAAGAACTATGTAGACAAGGGATGGCCTCTATTTATGTGTTCGGTGAGAAGATTGAGGATGATCCGTTGAGGCCTGAGATGTGCCATAGTCCGAGATTCCAGGATGTTTTTCCTGAAGAAATACCTGGTATGCTCCAAGGAGAGATGTAGAGTTCACCGTTGACCTAGTACCTGGGACTGGACCAATTTCGAAAGCCCCATATCGAATGGCTCCAGCAGAAATGAACGAGTTGAAAAACCAGTTGGAGGAACTACTCGACAAAGGGTATATTAGACCTAGCATGTCACCATGGGGAGCACCGTCTTATTTGTAAAAAGAAGGATGGTAGTTTGAGGTTGTGTATAGACTATCGGGAGTTGAACAATGTCACTGTGAAAAACAAGTACCCATTGCCTAGGATTGATGACTTGTTCGACCAACTTCAGGGTGCGGGGATGTTCTCCAAAATAGACTAAGGTCAGGTTACCATCAATTGAGGATTGTTGATCATGATATACCTAAGACTGCTTTCAGGACTAGATATGGCCACTATGAGTTTACGGTAATGCCTTTGGGTTATCTAATGCACCTGCAGTTTTCATGGACCTTATGAATAGGATCTTTCGACCCTACCTCGATAAATTTGTCGTTGTGTTCATAGACGATATACTGATCTATTCTAGGAGCAAGGAGGACCATGAGGGTCATTTGAGAGTCATTTTGCAGACACTTAGGGACAACCAACTATATGCGAAGTTTTCGAAGTGTGAATTTTGGTTGGAAAGAGTGTCATTTTTGGGTCACTTTGTCTCCAAGGAGGGTGTGTCAGTGATCCTGCAAAGATCAAAGCCGTGAGTGAATGGCCTACTCCAAAGAATGTCACAGACATAAGAAGTTTCTTGGGTTTAGCCGGTTACTATAGGAGATTTGTGAAAGACTTCTCCAAAATAGCAAAGCCCATGACCATTTGATGAAGAAGGATTGTAGGTTTAACTGGAATGAGGACAGTGAGAAAGCCTTTCAAACGCTCAAAGAAAGGTTAACATCAGCCCCTGTCCTAACCTTGCCTAATGGGAATGAGGGATATGATGTGTATAGTGATGCGTCCAAGAATGGGTTGGGTTGTGTTCTTATGCAAAATGGGAAGGTCATAGCTTATGCGTCTCGGCAGTTGAAGCCGTATGAAGTCAATTACCCAACACAGACTTAGAATTGGCCGCAATAGTGTTTGCCCTAAAAATCTGGAGACACTACCTTTACGGGGTGACTTGTCGAATCTTCACTGATCACAAAAGCTCAAATACATCTTCACCCAGAAAGACCTTAATATGAGACAGCGCAGATGGTTAGAGCTCATCAAGGATTATGACTTAGACATCCAGTACCATGAGGGTAAAGCCAACGTCGTTGCTGATGCGTTAAGTCGCAAGTCTAGCCATAGCCTGAATACATTAGTCGTTGCCGACAAACTTTGTGAGGAGTTTTCTAGACTCCAGATAGAAGTTGTTCATGAAGGGGAGGTAGAAAGATTGCTGAGTGCACTAACCATCGAGCCCAACTTTCTAGACGAAATAAGAGAAAATCAACCTGGGGATGTGAAGCTTGAGCGAGTCAAAGCAAAGCTTAAGGAGGGAAAAGCGTAAGGGTTTGCAATCCATGAGGATGGAAGCATAAGATATAAGGGTAGGTGGTGTGTACCACAAAATGTGAAGAATTGAAACAAAGATAATGGTGAGGGTCATAACACGACTTATTCCGTCCACCCAGGGGGAGATAAGTTAATAAGGACCTCAAGAAGATGTTCTGGTGGCCTGGGATGAAGAGAGCAGTAGCTGAATTTGTTTCAAAATGTCTAACGTGCCAGAAAGTCAAAAGTGAACACAAGAGACCTCAAGGAAAGATTCAACCTTTAGACATTCCGACATGGAAATGGGATTATATCCATGGATTTCGTTGTAGCCTTACCTAGGAGTCGGGGAGGCAATAATACCATATGGGTGATAGTGAAGACTAACCAAAACAGCAAGGTTCATACCTATGAAAGATACGTGGAGTATGGAAGCCTTAGCCAAGGCCTATGTGAAAAATGTCATTCGATTGCATGGAGTACCCACGAGTATAGTATCAGATAGAGATTCGCGATTCCTTTCGAATTTCTGGAAAAAGGTTCAGGAAGCTTTTGGTAGTGAGCTATTGATGAGTACGCCTTTCACCCAGCTACGATGGTCAAACCGAAGAAACTATTCAGACATTAGAGGACATGTTGCGAGCATGTGCCTTAGAATACCAGGGATCATGGGAAGACCATTTGGACCTCATAGAATTCTCATACAACAACAGCTACCATGCTAGTATTAAGATGGCACCATTTGAAGCACTATATGGGAGAAAGTGTCGTAGCCCTTTGTGTTGGAACGACATTAGTGAGACTGTGGTGTTAGGACCTGAGATGATTCAGGAGACAGTGGATCAGGGCGATTCATTCAAGAAAAGATTAAGGCTGCACAGGACAAACAAAATCCTATGCGGATCTGAAGCGAAGGGATGAGAATTACGAAGCGGGGAAAAAGTATTGCTTAAGGTGTCTCCAATGAAAAGAGTGATGCGATTCGGGAAAAAGGGGAAGCTAAGCCCTAAACTCATAGGACCATATGAGATTCTGGCGAGAGTGGCAAAGTCGCTTATCGCCTAGATTTGCCCAATAACTTAGAAAGGGTCCATAATGTGTTTCACGTATCCCAACTCCGGAGATACGTACCTGATGAGTCACATGTACTTGAACCGGAAAATGTCGAAATAGACGAAACCTTATCCTATGAGGAAAACCTGTCCAGATCCTAGACCGCAAGTGCGTAGTACGAGGAATAAGGACATCAGAATTGAAAGTGTTGTGGAGAAATCAAAATACTGAAGAAGCCACTGGGAAGCCGAAGATGCAATGCGTCTGAAGTACCCTGAGCTTTTTCAAGAGGTACGTGAGTTACGGGACGTAACTTTTCTTTTAAGGGGGAAGAATGCGATAGAATTTCGCGCTTTCACCCTAAAGTATGTTAATTAGATAGTTATTGTAAGTTATGCTTATCTGTGCTATCTGTTGTGCGAACGTTAGAAAACGCTTATGAAATTTTGGGACTTAGAAGTGCAAAAGATCGTCGTTAAGACTGGCTACCTCCAAGTTTCGGGACGAAATTTCTTTTAAGGGGGAAAGCCTGTAATACTCCGTATTGTGGGAAGTAATTCGTATTAACTAAGAAAATATAAAGAAGTTAATAAAAAGGATTTTAGTATTATTTAGAGATAATAAAAATATAATAATATAATACGAGTGTGTGTGTTAATTTCGGATTTATAAAGGGTAAATCGAGTTCACCCGATCTAAGGTTACCACTTTTAGAAGGGTATAAAAAGGGAAATTAAGAGGAGAAATCTCAGAAACCCTAAATTTCTTCCTCTCCTCCCTCAGCCGTCACTCTACCTTTTTCTCTCTCCTCTCTCGCTGCTCTCCTCTCTCGCTGCTCTCCTCTTCTATCTCGGATCTCTTGTCTCTCCCTCGCCGTTCATCCCTTCTTCGTCCTCTCGTTGGGTTCCTTCGCGGATCCTCGTCGATGCTGCTGGGCGTGCGGAGACGAGCGCACGAGCGAAGGCTGTGCGTCGATTAAGACAGTGAGCGAGCGAGTTGCGATGTGAAGTGGTGCGAGCGAGCGGGTTTGTGCGAACGGAGTGCGAAGCGTTGGTGGTTCGAGGGCTGAGCGACGAGTGAGGCAAAGTGAGTGTGTGCGACGAGAGGGTGTGCGAATTCGAGGTGAGTCGCTGCGAGACGAGTGAAGGCCGTGAGAGGGCTGCGCGAGCAAAGGCTGTGCATCGAGCGACGAGGGCTGTGCGAGTCGAGGCCTGGTTCGAGCGTAGCCGTGCGGCTGCTACGGTAGTGCGCGAGTGGTGTTGTGCCGTTGCCAGAAATCGGTTGCCGGAACTTGATTGTCGGGACTTGATTGCTGGCGAGCTTTTTTTTTTTTTTTGAGGTACATGAGGTACTAGTGGATCCCTATCTCAGGGAAATATCCACCAGGAACCTAAAACTAGTAGAATCCCTATCTCAGGGAGAGACTACTAGATAATTAAATTACAAGAAAAAAGAAAAAGAAAAACTAGTTCTAGCTTCTCAGGGAAGCTTTACATTCATATTTCACAACTAAGCAACATCCCCACATCGGCGGAGCAGGGACTATGAGGGGCGGACCATAACCCACCTAACACTGCACCGACAAGATTTGGGATGAGTCGGTTGTGGCGGTAGATCGGATTTTAAGAATTTCGGAGCCAAGCCAGGTATGATGGATGAATCGCTTCAGATCGGGCCATATGGTCACCTCTTTTCGGTTGCTGAGCCACCAACGGCGGCGGTCGGAGTCGATGTCGGCGACATCGAACTGGGCAGAAGTTTGTATCTTTTGCGGCGGACGAATCTTCATCTCAGAGCCGTTGTCCGGGCTAAATCGGAGCTAATACCCATCGATGGCAAAGGTACCGATGGCGGAAGTTTGAGCAGATCCGGTCAAGAAACCGACCAAACAACTGATTTGCACGGCACAGATGGCCTGCCTAAACCCATCAATTAAGTAGGAGATGATGGAGAGGAAGAATTTAGGGGAGGTAGAGAGGCGAAAATAGAGGCGGTGAAAGGGCTGATTTGAGGCGGTGAAAGGGCTGATTTGAGGCGGTTGGGGTAGGGGTCTGGAGAATTCTAGAGAGAAGGAAGAGACCTTCTCTCTAGAATTCTTCTTCACTTAAGTGTTGTATACTTTAATGGTTGCTGGCGAGCTTAACGGTATAAAACCAATTATATATTGAATATATTGTATTAAGTTTAATTATAATTTATGTTTTCATAATTATGTTAAATTATAATTAGTTAATTAATAATTCAAGTTAATGAGTTCATTTTATTATTCTGACTATAATTGCGAATATAACTTTTGGACATAATACTGGATTGGAACTAAGACTTTTGGACATAAAACATGGTTGGACTTATAATTTAATTGGTTTGGTAAAGATAGTGGACTAATGACACTAACTAATATTAGTATGCTCACTAACCTTAATCTCTAAAAGAAGTTAAACTCATTAGAATAGAAAAGTAACGAAAATCCATAAACAAGGGGTTTAGTTATCGTTTATTTCAAATTATTAAACCGTATAGTCTTAGTTACGTAGTGGTTGTTAATGTTATCAACGACGTAGCATTAAAGTTTTATTTAACGGTTTAGGTCCCAATTTCATAAGCGGAACGTTCGATTAAGACAGCGAAAATTCTCCGTTACAAGGTACGTACGCGTACCAGTTTAATCCCAAGTATTAGTATCATGATTAGGTTGCAATCTATGTTATTGGAACCTAGAAGTATGATAGGGAACGTTTGATTGATTGAGATTGTCTGGTTAGACATTTGTAATTGAAATCGATATGTTGCATTGGAATGCATAATTCTATCGTAGTATAAACATGAGCATTTTTAATCTTATCCATAGTGTAACAAGGTTGTTACAAGAGATATGATTCGAGCATTGTAACTAAGAGGACAGGTAAATGATTCTATGTATCCTTAGTGTAACAAGAGTGTTACAAGAGATACGATTTGATAATTGTAACTAAGAGAACACGTAAATGACTATATGTGGTTATGAAATGAATGGTTAATATTAAAATGAATTATGGCAATATCTTGTAGCTGGACTCCCTACAAGTGATGAACAATGGGGGGACTGTGGGACTTGTCCTACGCTCCTACGCAGGCCTACTGTGACGACAGTA
Source organism: Beta vulgaris subsp. vulgaris (assembly GCF_026745355.1). NCBI lineage: Eukaryota > Viridiplantae > Streptophyta > Magnoliopsida > Caryophyllales > Amaranthaceae > Beta > Beta vulgaris. Next base: position 11,208,224 of record NC_079210.1, read on the forward strand.
GTGTCCTTATGTTTTTGATAACTCAAGTAGGCGGAAGGTTCCGTTCGATCTTGGGGGCATGCATACTAAGGTGATGGGTGTGAGACGGAACAAAACCGTATTTGCATTTCATCTAATAGACCTAGTGTCTATTAAGGATTCAGTAGCCCGTATGATTCTAGTAAGATGACGGTGCTCGTTCGATGCCAAATAAAGATTAAAGATTAAAGGTTAAATGATGTAACATAATGTAGCATCATGCTTAAGATTGTTCATGTGTGCATTATTTATGCTTATATGTATTCAATGGTTCATTACGTACTCAGCATAGCTGATTGTGTGTTATTATGTGTTTGATGAACTGCGATGAACCATTGATGCTACAATGGGGAGCAGACTAGGTGTGCTGGAGCTGCTGCATGATACCGAGCATACGGGGGCTAGTCTTTGGTATTTGCATTTAAAGCATTTTGAAATAAGTATTATTGGTTTTTCTAGGACTTACATAAATAGTTGTAGTTTGAATGAAAAGGGTCATTGATGATTCCCGAGATGTATTTATATTTTAATTCCGCTGCATTTTAGTTTTCAAGACAATGTTTTAAGTTATCGTTAACTCTTATTATGCCTTGCGTTCCATCGCGGCGGTAACGCTCCCGAGGTTGATGCGGCATAGCAGTGGTACACGCGTATGGATTTCGGGGGGTGTTACAATGCCTTTACAAACCAGGAATGACTACCAAAAGTATTAATTTTGAGGAAGTCAAAAATTTATTCTTTTTGATATGCACGATCATGTAATATTAATTTTCACTATTATTCTGAATGTCTAAGAGTGAAAATTACGTGATTTACTTGAATTTTTGTGGCGATTGTTGGCAGTCAAAATTGTGATTTCTTCAGTTTGTTTTCTCAAATTAACTTGGAAATCATTAATATTTACAGCTCAAAATTATTGATAATACTAGGTTTGTCTTCATAATTATATTGAGATATATGCTCAAAGGTTACAAATTATGAAATTATCACGATGATTTGTTAATTAGTTAAAAAATATTATGATAAATTGGATGGTTGTATTGATTGATGAATAAGTATGTTGATATGTTGGTTAAATTTTTTTTCGGTTGTTTTCACGACATGTTGGTTGATTGGATAATTGTAATGTTGTAAATTGTGTTGTTAACACACGACACACGACACACGACACACGACACACGACACACGACACACGACACACTCACACACTCACACACACACACACACACACACACACACACACACACACACACACACACACACACACACACACACACACACACACACACACACAGAGTATGCATCTTATGCATCCATTGCAAATTCATTTGTTGTGGATAGTAGATGTTATGAATAATATCTCAATACATATTATACAAGTTCCTGGACATCCACAAACCAATAGTTGGGCTTTACCTGAAAAGTTACTTGATCATTAAAACAACCATGGTTTTCTGGAGAGTATGTACAATATGAAGGTGTTTGTTCTTCCTTCTCCACCAACACCATTTAATGTCCTTTTATTTCACATTCCAACGTGTTCAATGATCCAACTAATGACTTCTATTATTTGTGCTCTACTTGCGTCGCAATATTATATACCTTCGTCTTCACATCCTCAATGGGGATGTGCATGGGTGGAGCCACTTTTTGGATCACTTTTAAGAAATCAAAATGTAATTTTCAATCTTGAGCACCTTAATGGAGGACGATTTTCATTGACAACATTGCCACAATTATTGTCTCTTCCACCTCCCCAAACATCTCCAACTTCTCATTATGTCTATCTTGGACGTCAAAATGCAAGCGAGTTTAACGTGTCTATTAATATTTGTCAAAGAACAATTATGTCTTTTTTATTGGAACCTCAAGTTTCCATAGTCGAAGTTGTTATAGGATTTTGTAGAGACTTCAGGATTTATAAGAATCCACATCAGTTTATTACAGTTCATCCTTACGCCATCAAATGTTAATTAGACTCATCAAGTCATAATTTATCGTCATCAGCTTCAACTAACAGTTCTTCCATTTCAATTTGTTCACAAGCAATATTATCTACAATTGCCGCTACGTCTATATGTGTACTTCTTTGGAATGCTTGCGGAAGTAATAGAGAAGTTTTCCAACATACCGCCTTTGAACTTGTTAGAATGTACAATCCTCATATTTTTATTGTGTTGGAACCTCGAGTTTCAATTCCACAAATGAATGATGTTGATCGAGCTTTAGGAGAGTTTCTTGGATTCAATTATTGCGTTGTGCGACAGCCTCGTGGTTTAAATGGTGGTAGTTGGATATGTTGAAATGATAATCATATTTTCATGCGCATTTTACGTGAAGATAAAGAGATGGTTCATACGCGTTTTTCAGATCTTGATATAGATACTTGATTGTGTAAACTTAGTATCTTTAAAAAAAGTTATTTATAAGTTTTAATATATTTTGAATGACGTATTATTTATATTAGAGTCGAAAAAAAAGGTTGTGGTAATAATTTGTAAAAGTAAGCTTGTACTTCCATTGTACGTTTTCTACATGTGTACTTATGTAAATTTAGCATCGTAAAAAAAAATATTTGTAGATTTGAATGTGTTTGGTTTCATGTTTTCTTTATATTAGAGATTTGATAAAAAAATTGGTGTAATTACTTATAAGAATAAGTTTCTATTGTACATATTTTATATGTGATGCTATTTTGTAAATACTTAACTTACATCAGATGTACACCGATTGTTAAGCAATATAAATAGTATATTTCTCCTGAAAGACAGTATGATTAAATTAATTTTATTGTAAGTTTTATGGTGATGATTAGGGGTGTTAATGAGCCTGGGTGGCTCGCAAACTATTCGAGCTCGGCTCGGTCAAAGCTCGGTCAAAGCTCGGCTCGAGAGGACTCGACTCGAGTTCGGGATCGGCTCGAGACTTTGACGAGCCAAGCCGAGCCTCCTTAAGTTCGGCTCGAAAGTTCGTGAACAAGCTCGAAAATATTTTAGATAGTTTTATGTAAAAGAGTAATGTTCCACATCGATAGAGAAAGAACACACCAACCTTTTTTTTCCCTATATAATCTTATTATTCTTTAAGTCTTTAATTCTACTTCTTGTTTGATTTGTGTTATTTATAATGTTGGACTTTATATGAAGTCCTCCAGTTGTAAATGTAAAATTAATTCTAATACTATAATTTTAGTGAGACTAGCAACATTTGCAAATTTTTTACAACATGCAATAAATGCACTCTTGCTAAACATAATTATTCATAGAACATTGAACTGCTGCCAAAAAAAAAAAAAAAAAATAAGAAAACATTGAACTGACAAATTGTAGCGCCAAAATTTTGTGTTGTGATTTTAGAACTCCCACATCGGAGAGGAAACAAGTGCCATAAGGGTCTGGTGCTTATAAAAGAGTTGTATATAGTAGGATGGAGTTATGGATTATGGGCCTTGTATATTGCATAAGCCTGACATCCATTTTTGTCAAGAGTTTGACAAGATTTCATTGGGTTATATTCATATTAGAGCCTGGTGAAAATGGGTCAAGCTGGAACCTTTTTTTTTTTTTTAAGTTTGGATTTCTTGATCCGAGCCTTGAGCCGAGCTTGGGTTTGATTATTTCGAGCCCGAGCCGAGCTTGAATTTTTGAGCTCGTCGAGCTTCGAGCTCGAGCCGAGCTTGGCCTCAACTATTCTCGAGCCGAGCCGAGCTTGGACATATTCGGTCTCGGTTCGGCTCGTTAACACCCCTAGTGATGATATTATGTATCTTGATGGACGCATGAAATAGTACCACAAATATGTAATACATAACATAGAATCACATGTTGTCTTCATATGTGTGATTTGACAACATTATGTACTTTTGTTGTTATCTATGTTTTTCACAAGTTCCAAAATGTGTATCATGCTTGCTTTTTGTTGTCAGTATTGTTTGGAATGGTTAAATCATATTATTATAAATTTTTGCTCCATGATATGTTTGACAAGTAATATGTTTTTTATATATTTTGTTTGTGTCTTCAATTAAATATTATAACTTTTAATGATGAATAAGAAATGGTAGATATGTTTTGTTTTCATAATTTGATTCTAATGTTCAATTTATGAAATTTTACGAATGTTGTTTTATAAGATCATTTTTTTTATTAGCAATTACTAATATTAATTCATATATTTATTAAATATAATAACTTTTTTCGACATGATAAAATACACTTGTTCAATTAAAATGATTTGTCTTCTTTTAAAAATTTACAAGCAATCACAGGAATTTGCTTAGCAAACTAAATAAGGAAAATTTGCACAAAACCACCTTAAGTTTTCACTTATTTAGAAACTCCCACCTTTATGTTTTTTTTCCTAAATTTCCACCTAAACTTTACAAAACTTTTATAAACTCCCACCACTTAACGGATTTTGCCAAACTCCGTTAGTGGTGGGACCCACATCAGTTATTCTTTTTATTTTTCCCTCCAAACAACTCACTTTCCTCATTCATCTCTCCAAGAATGCTGTCATCTTCCTCTTCCAGCCATTAAGTTCTCTTTTTTCCCATTCTCTCTCTCTCTCTTCATTCATCTCTCTTCAAATTTGGGTAAATTTGTGGGTCCCAGATAGCATTGAAGCTGCGATAAAAATCCTCCCTCAGCATCAGTACTAGGAAACAACAGTGGGAGGGTTCCAAAACCAAACATACTCATTAAGTTGTTATGAGTTTTAATGCCAAATAATCTGATATATATGCTAACCATCAACTATGAAAGTGTAATGTTCTCTCCAGCTTAGCATATTTAACCCATAAAGCTAGCACCCACTGCATCTATATCATATTTTTACTATCACAACTGAGTCACCAAAAGCAATATGTAATAAAGATTGCACAATTTACTTAAAAAAAATCAGAAACATCACCCACTCTCGCACATTTTGGCAAAATATCACTGCTGGTATGTTAACAACAAATCAATAATAACGAGCTGAAACTTTTCTCCTTCTAAAATGGTGGTAGAGAGACGGAAAAAATGAGGGGGGAAAATAGCTGATGAGTTGGAGGGAAATTCTAAATTATAAGAAGGGGGAAGTGAGTTGTTTGGAGGGAAAAACAAAAAAAAAAACTGATGTGGACCCCACCACTAACGGAGTTTGGCAAAATCCGTTAAGTGGTGAGAGTTTATAAAGGTTTTGTAAAGTTTAGGTGGAAATTTAGGAAAAAAAAACATAAAGGTGGGAGTTTCTAAATAAGTGAAAACGTGAGGTGGTTTTGTGCAAATTTTCCACTAAATAATAATAACATACGAAAATTCAAATACAATGTATGTTATTACAAGTCAACCACTCAACCTTATGTTTTTATAGTTTAGCCATCAAAACTCATACTATTGCAATTCAATTATAGTAATGTAATTATTGAATGAATTATTTGCATATCTTTGATGATTACCATATAATGTTTAAGTTGAAATTTCCTTTCTAAATGTTATATGATAAGCTAAACTACAATGCTTGTGTATCATATTTCAAATATTTGAATATTGTTATGCAATTGTTCATATTATTGTATGTTTAGTACAGTAAAGGTTTGTCAACAAATATCTTTTTAAAAATGTTTTATTTGTATCCATTAAATTTTGTGTCCCAAATTCATAGTAAGATATGTTTTTTGTCTTTTTGCGTAATCTTATAATATTATTAGATTTTGTTTTTACTCAAAGTTCTATTGTTTGAATAATGTTTTAATTAGTCACTTCTTAGTACTATTCCTTTTTTGTCTTCTTCAAAATTTCACAAGTGTAATAGATATATATCTTTTTTTTTTCCTAAGTTTTGAAAATATAACCCACCGTAACATACATCTACTATGAGGTTTTCTTTTCTTCTATCCATTAAATTTTGTGTCCCAAATTCATAGTAAGATATGGTTTTTGTCTTTTTGCGTAATCTTATAATACATCAGATTTTGTTATTATTCAAAGCTCTGTTGTTTGAATAGTGTTTTCATTAATCACTTCTTAGTACTATTCCTTTATTTATCTTCTTCAAATTTCACAGGTGCAATAGATCCATATCTTTGTTTTTTTCCTAACTTTTGAGAATATAACCCACCGTAGCATACATCAACTATGAGTTTTTTCTTTCTACTTCTTCAACCTGATATTAACCATATTACTTCTTCTTATCCAAATTTAAAATACGAACTACAATTTTTAGCTCAGATCCATTGTCTCAATATAGTCGGTTGTTTATTTGTATACATTGATAGTGTATGAAATATATGATTTTCAGATTATTCACAAAGCAACATGTAAGGTGGAAGATTTCATTTGAGTTGAATGAGTATCTATGTATTGTATCCAACTCATTCTCTTACTCATTCAACCAAGTCCTTGGTAGATGTTATTATCTTCATATATATGACTTGAAGTTATCGTCACCAGATATAGATGTAGCTGAAGATTCTTCTGGTTCAATAAAGTTATTAAAGATGTATGTGATTATTCTTATACGGCCTACATTATCGTGATTTTATTTTGTTTGTATTGAAATATTGAATTGAAAATCATTTTATCTTACACTATGAGATAAGATTTAGCTACATCAATGCAATTATATTTATTTTAAACAAGTATTTCAACAAATGCTATTGTCTGTATCAATCGATTTGCATTTGTTTTGATTTCATATGGATGGGGATGAGGATTGCATTTTGCAATCGGTAAAGAAACCTTAAAAATCATATAGTTGTTTTATACGGCTAACAAATATCATAAACTTGTCATCATTGAATGAGAATGTTGAACTAAAAATTATCTCTTATGATATTTTGAGATAAGTACAAATTAATTTTATAAATTAATATTTGTAAAGTTCATTTTATTGTTCTCATTCACTCCAACTGAAAATTACATTTGTTATCTATTTGATCTTTTCTTTACTTGCATGAACTTGCTTAATTAGAAATTATTTTTTCTTTTATATAAAATGACTCTTAATTACGTTAACATAATGACGTTTATAACGATTCACTTATTATATTAATTAAGTATAAACAACAAATTATCATAATAACATTAGAAATAGTCAGTACGATGAATTATTTTCTCATTCATATTATTATATTATATATCCAGTGTATGATAAGATCAATATTACTTTCTTTTCCTTCTTTTTTTTTCTACTCTCTCGTATTTATTTAACTTCTTTATATTTTTCTGGTCGTAAGTTACAAAGTCGGTGCTAAAAATAACAAATTTCCATAGAATCTATCTATTAGATAAAAAAAGAGTATATTATATGCAAATTTTGGCACCATGTTAGTGAGTTTGTCTATAAAAGTGAATGTACGACTTAACCTAGTTGGTATGCAACCTTTGAAACATTTTAAAAAAAAATATCCAACAAAAGAAAATACGAATGATCATCCATACATAAACTACTTTAGTGTAAACATATAAAAGGAAGAAAGAATCACATAGAGGTATAATTTCCATGCTATGTAAGTTTTTTTTATGCTTATGCAATCTTTTTAATACGTATATATATTTTTTTGTTCATTTGTATAATATTGTGTCTATATATTTTATTTTGTAAATATCTCAGTTGATATCTTCAAATATGAATTATTAATAAAGCAGAAACATTATATGTTGAAGTGATACAATGTTATTTTTTAAGTTGCATAAATTCTATACACACCTAAATTAATCTTAAACTAGGTCTTTACAATTTTTAAAAACTTCCATATTCAAGTTCTTATATACTAATACAAAAAAAAAGAATATATTAACTTCACGTAAAATAACAATTATTAGAATTTGTACCTATCAAATAATTAAAAGATATCCTAAAGGTAAAAAAAACTATTACAAATAAAATTTTATATAATCAATAATAGTAATATATATTTTATGTCACGCATATTAAATGAGACAATTTGTCCTTTTTAATAGACGGTAGTTAGAATAATGACACATTTCTAATTATCCTAAAAGAAAAACATGGAACTTGTTAAAATAAATGCTACTATGTAATAAAAAGAACATTAAACAATGGATTACTTCTATTCAATAATCTTTCTTCTTTTATTTTACTAACATTTTATTATAAAAAGTATAGAACATGAAAAATGAGATAACGCAGTCATCCGGATACAAAAATTCACAGAAAAAAGGAAGAATTATTATTGAAATTTTAAATAAATTGTAATGATAGTCACCGAAATATATTATGCAATAGTAAATTTCATTACAAAATGTAAATTTAACTTCTAATTTTGCAAATGACATACTAGTCTTTAAATATGTTAATTTCAATAAAAAAAAAGTGATATAGATTTTTGTCACACGGATACAAAATTCAAAAAAGAAAAAACGAAGAATTATTATTTAAAATTTAAATAAATTGTAATTATAGTCACCAAAATGTATTATGCAACAGCAAATTTCATTATAAAATGTAAATTTAATTTGTAATTTTGCAATTGACATATTAGTCTTTAAATATGTTAATTTCAATGGAAAAGTGACATAGATTTTTTTTCATATTGTATTATAGCTTCCTATATTATATAAGAAAACGTAAATATTGTAAGTATTCTAAATACATGGGTACCACTTAATGTACTAATTACTTAAAAACATAATGAAAGGATAAAAATAAATATTAAAATTTATTTCTCAATTTAGATAATTAAATACATATTATCGAATTAATAATTATGCAATCATAAATTTTATTACAGAACATATATTAAATTCTTAGTTTTGCATTTTACATGTTAATCAATAAATATGTTAATGTGAACATGAAAAAATAAAGTAGATTTTCATCATAGTATACCATAGCTCCTTGTATTATACAATAATTTTAAATAAAATTAACTATATGGTGAACATTAAATGCACCAATTCCTTAGATAAATAATTAGTGGAAAAACCTAAATAGAAATTACCATTCTGCAAATCTTTATTAAATTACAATAGTTGACAATTTTATGATCAACAATGTAACATTATTACTTTCATAGTGTATAATTACGTATCACATCAATATTCCAAACTCCAAAGTGAACAAACTTCCACTGTATATATATCTGTCAATCTAGATAACTCCAAAATCAATAAGAATATACTATATTTAGACTTAACTTATGGTTCAAAATATACAATAAAAATAAAATTATCTAATTGACAAAATATATGAAATTGCAGATATTGAATACAAATCTATTAGCAACGAAAGATAAGTCAATCAATGATTCTGTAGGTACGTTATCTACATAGAGTAGTTTTTATGCATGTACTATATTATTTATTTTCCTTTCAACTTTGATAATTTGATAGTGACTTTCTAAATATTATATGTGCTTTTATTTTGTATCGTGTATTATGATCATATGTTCAAAAGCATTAGGTATGTGTTATAAAGAAAACGAAGCATCAACCTCGCGTGGGAAAAAACTTCATCTAAAGTTCGTCATAATACTTCAGGTTGTAATTTTTATCAACCAAATATATTTCCAAAATACATACTATATCATACTGTGTTAAATATTTTCATATTAAATGATTTTCATCTTCTACAAGGTACTAAAAAAATACCACATGAACCGTATATTCTTCCAAGTCCGTCCACATGTCAACATTGTGGTGCTAAACTTCTCGAAGGCAAATATACCAAATTATGTTGCAACGAGGGAGATATTCGTCTAGCAAGTAATTTAATACAACCCGATCTTTATAGATTATTTTTATCAACAGATGATGATTCAAAAAAAAACTTCAGGCAATATATAATGTTATATAACAATATATTTTCATTTACATCTTGTGGAGTAAAAAAAGACAGAGAACTTGCACGAAGAGATTATGGAATATACACTTTTAAAGTTCAAGGGCAAGTGTGCCATTATATTAAGGAAAAATTGTGAAATAGTACCTTTTGTAGCACTGATTTTGTAAACTAGTACCTTTATTGTTTGATTTTGTCAACTAGTACCTTCAAGTCTTATAATCTTTTATTTTCAGTACCTTTACTTCATTTTTTGGCCAAAATGATCAATAATCCGATGTTGATTTCAATCTCCCTCCAAATTTTGCGCGTGCATTGCACATTAAGTCTTTTAACCCCTCTCTCCCACTCTCCCAAAATACTTCTCCCATTTTCATCCACCCCTTCCCCAAAATACAATATCCTTGACCATTCTTATCAAAATTCTCCCTACCAACCCTAAATTTTACCTTGTGAAAGACAATTCAACTGTTGGGAATTGGATTCGAATTTAAGTCATTTCCAATTTCAGAGATATGTATATCAATTCCTT